>NC_057865.1:36163434-36463434 GCF_019393635.1 Dromiciops gliroides | reverse complement strand
ATATTTGGGATTCTATAAAAATACCACTTTTCCAAACATAAGCTTTTCACAAGCAAATGAAATTTAAACAAAAGAATACATTTTCAATCAAACAACTAAATAAAAACCTAAGCAAAGGATGGTTCTTTCAAACTGAATCTCAACTGTATTTGCATACATAAGCAGACTCATCTGAAATGAACACACACTAACTTCTTGCTTAAAAAAAACCTTCTAGTACCATTGCTTAGAGAGCAGGACTTCTTAACTTTTCTTTGTATCATTCATTGGACCCTTTGGGCAGTTTTGTGAAGCCCATGGGCCTATTCTCAAAATGCATAAAATAATGCATTTAAATGCAGAAAATAAAACATAAAGGATTAAAAGGAAATTAATTCTACAGAAATACAGTTATCAAAATGTTAAAAAAAAAGAAGTTCATGGACTTCTGCTAAGAAGTCTTGCTTTTTAGAGACCTACCTATAAATAAAATGGTACATTCTACCTTAATGCAAAGAAATTCATGTAAGTTAACATCTTCAGAGGGGAATATAACACTAGAGTATTAAATGTTAAGGTTAAATAATTGTAATTCATCAAGCTAACAAGCTGTGATTTAATGACCAAAATGGTCCTATTCTTTTTCTGTTAAAAAAAAAAGAAAAGCACCTTTCATATGTCTACCAAACCCGCTCCAATCAATTAACAGAAATGACAATCTCTTGATTTCACTATCTACTATTCCACGGGTTTGGTATTCAACTGAGTTCTAAGATAATCAAATCTGAATTGCCTTGATGAAGATAACTGATGATTCCATGACTACCATACGATTAAGTCTAACAGTGCAACGTTTCTATCTCTAGGAATTACATAGGTTTCCTTGCAGTGGTTGATGATAACCTGAACCTGGGGATAATGGAAATGTAAAAGAAAGGTTAAAACCACTGGCGGCTCTTTAATGCTACATTCGTGATTTATCTAAAAAAACCAACCAACACTTCCACCAGGCTATCGTTTACAGCTAAAAGTTTGTTCTTTACTTCCAGGATCTAAAAATACATTGTGTTTTTGCAAAAATAATAAAAGCCTCCTTTTTTGACTTCCAATACATGAGGAGAGGATTATATTACTTTTTTTTTTGCTTAAAAAAAATGAAAGACCATGTAAAGCAGTTTGAAACTTATTTATCAAGAAATGACAAGCAATTCAAGGGTACCAAGGGTTGATCTAAGTACTTAGAGTGATTATCAAAAATAATGATCTAACTTGAACACATGAATGAGATTCAAGTATTGCTCTCATTTAGGGCCTATTTAAATTCCTCAGAGGCTTAACTGGTATCAAAGAGAGTCGTTTAAAGTGGAAAAGAATGAAAATAAGATATTGAAAAATGGAATTTAAATGTAAGACAATGGATGAAGATTATTGCATGGTATCATGATTAGAAATTAAGACAATACCACTATTTAAATATAAATACATACAGGCAAGTAAATAATCTATGAACACACAAAGAAACTACCTTTGGCTGTTATCAATCTGACTCCTAAATATACTCAACACTGAATGAAGCTTAATGTAAAAAAACCCTCAAAACCCAACACTAAACCATTGACAGACTTAGGAATTAAGAGTCAATATTTCCAAGCCTTGAAAGCTTATGTAGAATTCTTACCCCCCCACCCCCTTTTATGTACAGTGTGTAAAGTTTCAAATAGTTTCAGCATTCTTGACCTACATATTTTTCCGAATTAAACACTCTTCTATTCTATACAATTTAATGATTCATCATGGACAAATCTGTGATTCCTATTACATGGGGTGTCCCAAAAGTCAGTCAAGTTTTAAGCTTAAACTACTGAAACTTACAACTGACTAAGATTTGTGGGATACTCTATATTTAAGGGGCACTGGGCTTCTACCAGGGCCCTACTCTGAGTGGGTGCATCTTTTCATTTCTTCCAACTTCAATTTACTAATGCTCACACTATGAAACTCCTATTAAGTTGTTGTGTTCAAAGTTGTCTTTATTTGGATAGAATGATTAAGGACCACTTTTAACCCCATTTCATATCAAAAAGGTCTAATTAATAAAAATATATTTAATTTCTTAAATGTGTAGAATTCATTAGGTTTCTTCTCTACTTTTAAGAATCCTTTTTGGTTAATTCTCCTTGTGGTGAGTGGTAAATAGCAGTGAAAAGACCCTTCTGTGGACACATCCATACTAGATATATTGTAGTTTGGGCATCATCAATATGGTATAAAATCCATGCCCATTCCTGAAGTGTCTAGGCACAAACACAAACATTAGAAAATTCTTTCCAAACTGAGAAGGGCAAATCAAACTGTTTTAGGTTTTCTATCAAGACAAAATGAGTAAGTGTTGGTTTTCTTTCAGAGACCTTCCAGGATAGGTTGTATGCTCTACGCTAGCTACTTCCAAAAAGTTGTTTTAACATTCTGCTGGATGCCTTCTTTATCTTGCGCATTTTTGTTTTATGTTACTATGAGAATGCTAGAAATCCCATGGAGGTTTTCTTTGGAAGGTAGGAAGTGAAACTGACAGGGAGGGCTTATTTTTGGTTGGTGGCAAGAGGAGCAAACATCCCATAGGGCTATGTGACTCAGAAGAAAATCTAAAATCATTTGATTTCTAAAATGCTTTGGCTAATTTAAAGTGAATTCATGATGGACATTATCTGTGGCATTAACTATGTGGCTATCATTAAAACATAAAGGTGGATGCTGGGAACTAACTTTTTAGCAGTAATCACTTGTTACTCACTAAAAAGGACCAGCCTATATAAGCAGTTACTTTTTTGCTTGTGCCAAAATAGGTTTGAGCTTCAAAGAAGAGTACTGCCCACGTCCCATCCCCCCCTCCCCCTTCCCAGCTACCCGTTTGGAAAGCTTTGGATTCTATTACAGAGCAAATATGTTTCAGTTCAAATTTTTGTTTTGTTTTGTTTTGTTTTAAAGGAACCCATAACAATAATGTCTAGGAAAACAGAAAATATTTTCAGCAAAGTGAAAAAACAAAACAAGACTCTAGTGATCCCTGATATAACCCATGAAAACTAATTGGGTTAACTGTCATATCTCAATGGAAGAATATATACATAAGAAGATCTTTTTGATATTTTTCTGCATTAGCCAGGCACATACTTTTGTGGACAGGTAGAGACATCTTTAACCATGAAATCAAAATAGGAGTTTCATCAGAATGTAAACATCGTTAAGAACAACGGTATGTTTAAAGAAAAAGGGATGCTCATTGTTCTGATAAATGATAGAGTAATTTAAATTAGATGCGGATGAGCACTATTTTGCTTGATAAATAAAATACCTTATCTAAGAAAATACATCAAGCAAGTAGGACTTTGTAGGACTTCCTATCTGGGAATAAACATATTGCTCTCTCACAGTTAAAGTAAACTTATTTTTTGACTTTAAAAAAAATCCATTATCCATGGACCAGATTTCACAATGTTGGGCTTGTGCACTATTGCTTCCCAGATTTTAACTGAGACACTTTCCCAGATCATTCCTGTGACTGAAGTCACTTTTATTTCTATAGTTTTTTAGATGAGTATCATGTTCTATGTTCGAAGAGATGAAGAGTTCAGAGCTCATCGTGCAATAGAAAAGTTGATTTATTTTGAAAATGCTTGTGGTCTAATAACTCCGTGGCTGGCATAAAGAGGAAAGTAGGGGAAGATGTGTGTGTGTGTGTGTGTGTGTGTTAAGTTAAGAATTACTTAGTTTTTTGTTTTCCCCAGTATCCTGCTACCACCCTCTATTTTTTAGTATGCCAGATTAGAAAAGGGAAAAAAAGACGGCTCAGAAGGGGAAACAGCACTGTGAAAAGATGTCGAACGTTTCTCTTTGATGAAAAATGAGACTCTTATTTTAGTGAATATGTTATTGCCTCAACGCCAGGGGAAAAGCAACCGTCATTAGAAAAACGAATTGCTCAGCTGTTTATAAGCAAAAAGCTCTGGGGGAATTTCTCAGGACCCAAAAGGCAAAGCATTGCAGGGTTATGCAAACATATGTTGCAGGTGTTTTAGGGTAGACAGGTGGGCAAACCTCAACCACTGAAAAGGATTTGGTTTAATATACTGTAACTGAAACTAGAGCCCTAAATGCATCCAAGTGCAGAAGGGCCTGAGCAAGAGTGAACGGTATCTGCAGAGCAAAAATTCTCCCTAAAATAATTATCTTGTTAGTGCCAAGCAAACAGGGTTCTTTCTTCTGGTAGTTTTATAGCAAACAAATACTGCCAATTACAGTTTTTTGGAAAACTAAAGGTATTTTAAACCTGGAACAAAGAACAGCCTGAAATAGCAATAATTATCCCAAAAAGATAAGGATGAAGTATTGTTGCCTTTATTTAAACAAATATTCCTAAGGAGACAGTTTTCTGTAATATCCCCTCTTTGCTTCACCAGGCAACATTAGATTTATCATAATTCTCCTAAAGCCTAAAATATTTCTATATTAAAATGCTAATTTTGCCTCTCTGTGTGTGTTTCTTTTTTTCTTTCTTTCTTTCTTCTTCTTTTTTTTTTTATTTGCCTGTAATTAAAGCTGGGGAAATTTGTGATCTGATATTCACTGATCGCTAGAGGGTCTGCAAAGGTCATACCATTTCTGTCTCTTATTGCCCTCATCATTAAAAAAAAATACAAGTATACAGTGGCTCAAAAAATAGAGATCAGAAGTGTAAGAGTTCATAAAATTCCTTAGTAATTTAAGAAGCACTAATAAAAAACTTTGCACATATAAATACCAACAACTTAGGTACAAGCACTAATATTTCTAGCTCAGTAAATTACTCAGGTAAATTTATTTATCTTTCAGTGTTTACTGTGAATGAGTGTATTCAACCTTAATACAGATATCAATATATCTATTTATAAACAGTAACACCACTGATCCTTACTGAATCCAATTTCATGTTACTTTTACCACACTAATTTTCCAGTGTCTTGTATTGTGTTGATATTTTATCTAGAATCACAGAGGAGGAAGAGATGGGATATATGTATATAAAATCTAAGAGTAATACAGTAAGAATAATACATTCAACTTGATGTAGGTTTGAAAAATTTACAGTATTTTGTTCTCAGTTAGACGTCCAATGAAGATTCTTTCATGGCCACAGTTATGAAGCATCTCTACCATGTAATAATCATGACTGTCCTTTATTAGGAAATAAATATTAGAAACAATGAGTATGAAAAATATTGATAACATATGACATAAGAATCTAGAAAATTTAAATATATTTATCTAAAAACTAACTAAAAAAACTTCCAAAGGTCTTAAGATAATTTTTTTAATTTAAAAAAAAAATAGATAATTGGGTAAAACCCACAGACAAAATCCCTGAACTCATGCCAGCCTCATTTTACATACTGAATAAGCCCAATCCCCTTAAGTGACATCCCCATGTACCCTGGCAAGCAGAGATTTCAGATGGCAGAAAAGCACTTTAAACCACCTGTGCGTTGTGCTCTGTTTTTAACTTCATACAATAAATGTAGACCGAAAGAGAAATTAAAAATGTTTTCCCCTTCCTCTAATATATTTAAATATGTGCATTTGCTTAGAAGGTTGCCAGATTAACAGGCCCCCAAATATGCTATTTATATACAGAATGTAGGTGTTTAAAAAGAAAATGTATGGTGGTACTACAAGTTTTCTACTTTGCCCTAAAAATGTGGCTTAGCCCCATTGTTAAGAGCTCCCTTTCAGCCAGAAGAGACAGAAACTTTCTCTTTCACAGGGTGCTGGACTCTTGACCTTTCTGCTGAAAGTATGTCAGCATGAAGGCCAATGGTTCCAGTGGTTTACCTATGAGACATTACAAAGCAGTTTCTGTGGTCTCCTATCATTGTCCTTCCCCTTCCCTCCCAAAGCTGGAGCCAATTTCATTGTTGTCTTTTGAATACAGACTACATATAAGGCAATACAAAACTTCAGGTGAATACTGCTCAATTCTCCTTTCAATGCCATTTTCATATGCTTTCACCCAAAAAGAGCACGAACATATCACAAACAGAAGAATCTGCTATGCAAACTTACTCCTTAAATAACAAGCAGCGTTAAACAGCGGTGGCCCATCTGTGTCAATCCTGATCTGAATTATGGGGTTATGTCAGAATCACACTGGTCTCAGAAAGAAGATAAACTGAATGGGCGCATTGGTTGTAATCATTGCAGGTAACAACTAGGACCTCGTTTCGTCTTGTTCAACCAGAGATATTTCTCTCATGTGGAGCTCTTGTTGGAGTCCCTATTGTTATTATAGCCTTCTGTTTGTGGTCCTGCAGATGATGGTGTGTGGAGATGGCTCTCTTGGTGGAAGAGGCTGATTATTCCTCTGTGGGCATTCATGTGGTATTAGTGAAATCCTAGATGAGCTGAAAATGTCATCAAAATTCATAGAAGATTGTTTTGCAAAGCCTACTTTTTGCTTATTAACTTTGGTTACAGAGGGTTGTAGTATCCATTCATTCATTCATTCATTCATTCATTCATTCATTCATTCATTCATTCATTCTTCCAGGTACTGTTGTCAGCCTGCTAATTGGTCTCCCTGTCTCAAGCCTCTCTCCACTGTAATCCAACCTTGCCACAATGGTTTTCCTAAACTGTAGGTCTGCCTGTGTTAGCCACCTATTCAATAAACTCCACTGGTTCCCAGTTACCTACCTCCAAGATCAAATAGCCAGTCCTCTACTGGGCACATGGAGCTCTTCTTAACCCGTTTCCCCTCTGCTCTGCCCTCTCCCTGGCTGGAATGTTCTTATTCTCACTTCTGTCCTAACCCCACCAGGTACAGCTGCTTCCTCTCCTGGGATTACTCCCAATGTATTCTGCTGACAGCTTGGATAACCCAGTTACTTACAAGTCATTGCCCTAAATAGGGTGTGAGCTCCTTCAGGGCAGGGGCACGTACTTGCCCCTTTCTGTGTGCTTGGGCCTTAGTACTATGCTTGTTGACTAACTGGGACATCAAATGCATTGGTTTATTTCAGATCCTACCAGTTGGAATGGTCCAAGTCAGAGGTGTCCTGACTGACGCCCTCAAAGTTAGGATGCCTGGTTTAATGAATGAATGAAACACCATTTATTAAGCAGTTGCTACATGCCAGGCACTGGGAAAAGGACTTCAGCCTGTAGGGAGTTTATCTTCACCAGGGGAAGACAGCGTATACTAGAGAGTAGCGGCCAAGGAGGATCGCTTGCTCGGAGGAGTCACTGAGCAATCATGCCAGGTGCTCTGCCCACTTGCTTCTGTTTTCAGAACAAGAGGTGGGGGGCGGGGGGCAATGGCAGGAGGGCAGCCTCGGTGCGGCGTCATGGGTCTGGAGCCAGCTGTCACCTATCAGGAGAGTATGACCAGCATGAGGCGGAGGGTGGTGCCCCAGCAGGAAGACAGGCACGTTCTATCTCTCCTCTCTGCTTCCTTGAAGACTCAGCTCCAAGTCCACCTTCTGCAGGAGGACTTTCCCAGTCCCCTTACCTACAGAAGCCATCCCCTTTCAGATTACCTTCCATCTGCTTGGCAGAGATCTTTTATGTGTCTGAATATTACGTTGTTTTCTCAATTAGGATGCACTCTCCTGGAGGGCCTGGGGCTTTTTTGGCCTTTGTATTCCCAGTGCTATGCACAGGGCCCTGACACATTGTAAACACTTTTTAAAAAATGCTTGTTGACTGACCGAAGGGATGGTTCCCCTCTTTTCCGATCTCTCACGCCGCTCTTTATAGATCTCTGCTGTGTACTCCCGTATTACAGTTTGTATTATAGTTATTTGTGTATTTGTCCTGACCTCTTACCAACCCTTGGAGCACAAGGATTAGGCCTGTATGTAGTAGGCATTCCATAAATGTTTGGTGAATTGAATTGAATCTTTGTATCCCCAGGACCTAGAACAGAATATTGTCAAGAGAATGAACTTAATAACTTTTTGGAATTGTTGCACTGAGCTCTTCAGTGGTCTTTGTACCTCATGTCTCTTCCCACTCCAACCTGCCCTCCACCCAGCTGCTGCTAAAGTGATACTGTCAAGGCATGGCTCTGATAATGGCACTTCCCTAATCAATAAACTCCAGAGGCTCCCTATCATATTATTTTTAGGATGAAAACCACATTTCTCTATTCGACAACTAGCTCTAGCTTATCCAGCTGAAGGAATTGGGGTGTTTGGCTTGGAGAAGAGAAAACTCAGGCAGTCTATGGTTAACAGTGGAATGTGGGAGAGCCATCAGATTGGCTCACCATGACCTCAAAGGGAAGAAGCAGAAGTAATGGGTACAAATATAAACTTCCTAACAATGAGAACTCCAAAGGTGTACCAGGACGCCTTGAGAGGTGAAAAGTTCTCCCTCATGGAGGTCTCTGAGCTGAATCTGGAAAACCAGGTCAGGTAGATCAGAAGGGGCCTTTTGTTGGAGTCTGGGTTGGACCATATAGTTGCTGAGGTCCCTCCCAAATCTAAAATCCTGTGATTACGCCCTTCTCACCACATTACGCTCTACGGTCAGTCAAACTGGCCTTCCAATTTCCTATACAATACATTTCAGCACACATCTGGGCACCTTTGCTCAGGCTTTCTCTTATTCCTGGAATGCACTCCCGTCCAGCTCAAAGGCCACCTCCTACAGGAAGACAATCCCCGTGGCTGCTGCTGAGTCTTCTCTCTCTCTGCGCGCACGTGCGCACGCGCGCGCGCGCTCGCACACACACACACACACACAGTATTTTGTGTCTATTTCTTGTCCTTCTGATGGAATGAAAGTTCTCTGAGGGCAGGGATTGTTTCATTTCTATCTGTATCCAAAGTACTTAGCACAGTGTCTAGCACACAGCAGGTCAACTGATTTGATATATTAGGGTATGATCTACTAGCATAAAGGAACTGGAAAGGACATGAAGAACTCACCAAGAATCAACCATATGGTCAGTATTCCAACTTTCAAAGTTGGAACCATGAAGAACAGCATAACAACCTGACCCAATGTTGTTCCTATTGAGACAGATATTCAGATAGGAAGAAAGCAGCTTTTAAAATACTGACCCAGGTTTGTTTTCAATATAACTGCTGGGAAGGTGCCAAAAAATCTCAGTAATGTCATTATCATGGCGGTGTCTCCAGGACTGTAGCGCAGCAGAATGAACAGTGGCCTGGAGTCAGGAGATCCAGTTCTAGTTCTGGCTTTGCTAACTGTCTGATGAGCCTAGGCCAAGTCACTAAACTACTATATAGGTTTTCTCATCTGTAAAATGAGGGGGTGGGACTGGATGCTCTCAAAGATCCTGTCAAGCTTCAAAATTTTATGATTCTGCAAATGCACTGAAGAAGTTATCAGAGAACTGCCTGCTCCCTAAGTTTTTCTGGGTGGTTAGGATATCAGCCAGATAGAATCAGTAGCTTATTTTCATAGTTTCATTATAGCTTCAGGCAGTAACATTAAAGAAAAGTCAGCAATGGCAAAGAGTAGTTGTCCCTCTGTGTACTGTTAACAGACAGAATTGGTTAATAATTCTGTGTCTATAATTCTGAGCCACTTCAACACATGATCTAGACTCAATGGGTCTGCTTTAATTCCTTCCTTCCTTTCTCCCTTCCTTCCCTCCCTTAATATAAGTTAATTAACATCAACAAAAGTAATCAAATAAACATAGGAAAAAAACACACCTTAACTATGCCCCCCCCCCCTTGTTGAGAAGGTAGAACCAAAAGAATTAAATAATTAAATGACAAACAAGGAAATAAGATCCTTTTGTTCTATGGCCCCTTTCAGAATTTCACCACCTTCAGCCCTGCTTACTTAGGGATGCTTTAAAATACTAGTATTATTATCCAAATGAACACAGTTTTGTTTTATATTCCTTATTCCTTCCATTCTCTGCCCCTAGCCATGTCTTGACATCACAGTCCCTAGAGCTCAGTATAAAGATGCTGATTCCCAAGAAGTAAGGGCATTACCATAGCCACCCCAGAGGCCCTCACACTGGTACCAAGGACAAGGAAACCAGGAAGGAGGCAGAGGAGACTTACAAGGTACATGCCTAGAAGCCCTGCCTGCCTCTGCATCCATCTAGTAGAGGTAGAGAGACAGAAAGCAGCTGATGTGTTCTTTAGGCTGTAACCTGCAGGAGACTGTGCATGCCACAGGAAAGGTTGCCAACACGACCTCCCATTATGAATGCCAGAGGCAAGTGGGCGCGTGCTTTGTGCCATTTGGGCACCTTCCTGGTGTTCCTGTCTTTAGTATGAATCTTAGGGAACCTGTGGTAACACTGTATGAAAAGTGGAGGCTGATGGCTAGGCCTTGAAGATCACTAATGGCTTTTGAAAACTGGTTCAATGCTCTTTTAGATGCTGTTCTTTATTTCTCATTCTTAAGAAGCAGTGAGCCTAAATTGCAATTCAACTGCAAACAAAATTAGTTAACTCTTACTACATGAAGAGAAATCTTTTGCATTCTTGTCAATAGCTACTCTATAGTAAGTGTTGTGGAAAAATGTAAATTCACATTGAACCCTTAGGGGGGAAAAATCTAGAATGAAGCTAACTGGAAAGATGAGAAGAGTATGGAGGCTTAACTGATTTTCTGGATTTACAAGAACCAGAAACTACTCAACCTCTTTATTTTTTCTTCTTGATATTTTTCTCCTCAGTGTTGATCTCTGAAGACAAAAACCTAAAGTAGTACCTCAAAAGGAATGAATGAGATTTTTTTTTTTTTTAGTTGCGAGGGGCGGGAAGAGAGAAATGAAGTATTAAGGAAAATTTCAACACGTGTTATAGAAGCTTGAACAGAAAAAGGCCACAAGCGATCAAATTACTAACAAAAAATCTTGTAGCATGAAGACTGGTCAGCCCTAAGCCTAAGTCATTTTATGAAAAATCTCACAGCTCTCAGATTAATCAATTCATACCTCCTTCAACTCATTTTCAATAAACACTACAGATGAAGAGCTCCAAAGGGTTGTCAAAGGTGTGCAAAAAACCCTGGAGACTAAACTTTTGATTTCCTGTCGCAATGATATTCTCAAAGACATAATAGCAGTGGTATTTCTAAAGAGGGCAGGAGGGCAACTATCTCAGGTTATTTTCTCAGAAGCCAATGAAATTGAGAAAAATTATCACAGTGAGTAAGTGATGTTCCCATTGTGTTCAGCGAAAAGTTCTGGGCCCCTTGATCTTCTTCAGAGGCCATAGGCTGGTTCCAGTGTTTTCTTCCACTCCTCCCTCCACCCAATCACTGAATAATTTCTCCCAAAGTGGTAGCTGCTATGGTCATGTGGTTGAAAAGCTTGTGAAAGTGAAAAGAGAAGAAACAAACTAACACCAGTCCCGGAATGTTCTGTAACTTGTTTCTATGTTGTGCTTTCTCCTATCTTCCTTATTTGACATTAGCAGGCTTCAGCACTGATAACCTAATTAACACTTGAATGCTTTGCCCCAATGGGAGCATGGATAATTGAAATCCACAGAAAATCCCCAAATCTTATTTTATCCAATAGCTTCCATCTCCTTCCCCAAGAAAACCTTTATGAGAGATTCTAAATTGTGGTAAAATTGCCTACTTTAAGTTTTTAATATGATTTTATTTCTTCTATCTGCCCTTTGGGAAAGGTGATAATGTGAACACTGAAATGGTCAGAAGGAAGGCTGTAGGAATCCAAAGAAGGTGAAGCCAAGAGCTGGCACAACCTGCAAACAATCATTGAGACCTGAATGCCACTAACTGTGCCCAGAGGAGGCACAAAATTGTTGAACACTGCTGTGATCCTCAGAAGTAGGGCAAAGAGGGAGTGCCAAAGATCCTGTGGGTGCCCAATAAATAAAGGGCACAGGGTTGTGATACAGAGAGGGCCCAGGAGAATCTGACATGTACTTATGGCTCAACAAATGTAGTGTCATTGCGGTTCTTAAACCCAGGATGCTACTGCTGCTGGGTATCTAAAAGTCTCTTTTCCCCCTTCTTTTTTACAAGACCGCCAGCCAGCAAAAGTATTGGTTGGGCCAGGAATTGAAACAAAGGCAAAATGAGAAATGTGGGGCTGAATTGTTTCTTCAGTCGTGCCTTTGTTAACGGAGGCCTGAGGATGGCACCCATCACTCCAGTGTTCAACGTTCCTGTTTTGGGCAGGCAGTTAGAACTGCGAGGGAAAGTGATAGGCAAGATTTCTCTCTCCTAATTCTGTGCACGGGGCAATGCACAGGTGTTCCCTGTTGCGGTGACTGCCCCAGATGACTCTGGACATTCTGCTGAGGCCAGAAGGGACATTTATTTGCTCTCTGGAAGAGTTAATGTAGGTTTGGTTTGTCTCTGGGATTGCCAGTGTGACCTCGGCCAGTTCAGATCATAAACTTATCTGTCTTTTTGGTCACAGAGAACTGGAGAGGTGGGGGAGGACAGGCTCAGCAGGCTAGCGAACTGCCCCTGGTCATGCAGAGAGGAGTAACAGTGACTCATATTTCTGACAATTTAACCCTTGACAAAGCACTTTCCTCAGAATAACCCAATGTGGTTGGGAGAACATAATTATCCCAATTTTATTCATGAGGAAACAGGAGGTGAGAGACAGTTCCTGATTCTTTCCAGGTTACACAGTTAAGAAGTCACAGGTCAGGACTTGAACCCAGGCCTCCTGGGTTCTTCCCTTTCTGTACCTTTTCTATAAGAACACACTGTTAAGCATTGTTAAACGTGGTTCAAATACTCTTCTTGACACTTCTAGCTTGCTCACGTTTTTCTAACTCCTCTGATCAAGCCTTCATGGAGAATACTGTAGTTTCCATAAAACAACATGGGGAAAATAAACCTCATATTTATTATTCAAAATTGGAAAGGACAAACACCAAAGTAAATAAACTATTATATCAAAATTTCCTTCAGATGCTTAAAAAAGTTCCTGCCATTAAAGTCCTGCTTCCCTCCCACACATTTATTTATTACTTTCTTTGGGGGCCCTTTAAGGCATTCCTTAACAGGATCTTACTAAGAAAGAGCGTTTTGTTACATCCCATAAACATTCATTATCATGTGGCATTTTAGGTGCCAGGAGACTGGAAACAGAACTAGCCCCTGATCTCCGGGAGCTTATGTACTATGGAAGGAGAAACCATGGGCACAGAAGTCACAACAAGATGAGAGAGTTGACCCCATAGTTCTTTGTCTTTATCTGAAAGCACAATACTATACTTATTATGAATTGGACTGACATGGGAAGCCTCCATGGGCCACACATGTGTTAGGTTCTAGAGATAAAAATATGCAGGATAAATACAAAACTTTGGGGTCAGAAGAAGAGCACTAATAATGGGGGGGGTATAAAGGGGCGGCATGGGAGGGGAGGGAAAGGCCTCCCTATTCCTAAACTGTGATTCCATGAGACAGAGGTGTGGAAGAAGAATGTTCTGAGCACAGCAGGTGGCCTATGCATAGACACAAGAGAAGTATGGGAAATAACAAATAAGGTAATTTGGCTGGAACCTTGGATTCATGAGGGAGATTAATGTGTAATTAGTCTGTAAAGATAGGTTGAAAACAGACTATGAAAGACTTTGAATACCAAACAGAAGACAGACAGATAAAGCATTTATTTAGAAATTACTGTGCCAATGGGCTAAGCTCTAGTAATACAAATATAAGGAAAAACAAAAGGTAATTCCTTGCTCTCAAGGGGCTTGCATTCTAATGGGAAAAGGAGCTAGAAATTGGGGAGGTGGTAGACAAGGTAGACAAGTCCAGATATTAGTCAAGAGTGTAGTAGAAAAGTGAGAATGGAACTGTTCTAGGTATGAACTCACTAAATAGTGGAGCAGGTACAGGGGCAGAGGCATCTCCAAGGTAAGAATGTTGTTGACACAAAGATGGAGAAGTCTGGAGACTCAGGAGTGGGGCCAGGAGAGAAAAATATCTATTTTATTACAGGGGAAATAAGGAAACACTGAAGTCTCTTCATGAGGGGAGTCAATGAAAATACTTATGGGAGTTCAATGGAGAGAGACCGATTGGGGATTTACCGCAATAGTCCAGATAGGCGGTGTTGAGGGTCTGACCTAGAGTGGGAGCTGTGTGAGTAGATGGAAGGGGATGCATTTTAGAGACACTGTGGAGGTATGATCAACAAGATTTGGCAAATGACTGGATATGGTAGGGAGTGAAAGAAAGTGAAGGGCAGAGGGAGATACTGAGATTGAGAACCTGGGCAACTTAAAGGATGGCGATACCCTTGATAAAAACTCGGAAATTAGTAGGAGGGGTGGATTCCGGGAGAGGCTGTGAGATAATGAATTGTTCTGGTACCTGTTGAGTTTAATTGGTTGAGATTACTATGGGATATCTAGGTGGAGATAATTGGAAGGTAGTTAGGGATGCAGGATTAGAGATAAGGAGAGAGGTAAGGGCCGGATATGTGGATTTTGTAGCATATACACAGAAATGATAACTGAACCCATGGAAGTTGATGAGGTTACCAAGAGAAAGAGCATAGTATTAGGAAATGAAGAGAGGGCACTGGGCAGAGCCCTAGTGAGGGGATGAGGCATGGATAGTGCTCCAGCAAAAGAGACTGAAAAAGAAAAGCAAAAAAAAAAAAAAAAAAAAAAAAAAAAGAAAAGGCAAGAGAATAACCAGGAGAGAAGTGTGTCAAAAAGGTCCAAGGAAAGGAAAGTATCCAGGAGGAGAGAGTGGTCAATAGTGTCCAAAAATCCAGAAAGGTCAAGATAAGGAATAAAACCAGACTATTTGATTGAGAAGTTAGGAGAATAATAGTTACCGTGGATATAGCAATAATATATATTTTTGAGTGTTAGATTTGTTAAACTGTCCCCTTACCATAAAAATCAAGATAGTTACACTACAATGCCTTTTCTTTCTTTTTTAAATTGGTATCTATAGTTATCAACATTTTAGGCAATTTTTCCTTAAATTCCTCAAACATTTTAGAGAAATAGTTCAAAGTTCATGCTTTTATTTTAAAAACAAATTCCTCTGTAAACAAAAAGTTATTAACTGTATTGTTAGATTTCAAATAGCAAAACTGACAACTGCATGGATTTTGATATAATTCATCATTGTAGCTTGATAGGTAAAGTTTTTCTGGAGAAGGTTAAGAACTTGACTTGTTTTTAAACACACAAATAACTTAAAGAAGCCAGCCTTCTTGCTGAAAATCCAGTTTCTTAGATTTGAGGAAATATGTAGCAGCTGGGTGATGTGGTGGATAAAACAATGGAGTCACGAAGATATGGTTTAAAAACCAGCCTCTGATACTCAATAGATGTGTGACTCTGAGCAATCACTTCATGCCTGCCTAGCTCAGTTTCCTTATGTGTGAAATGGACAAAAGTCCCTACCTCACAGAGTTGTTGTGAGGAGCAAATGAGTTAACTTATAGAAAGCTCTTTGAAAACCTTAAAGTGCTATCTAAATGGCAGCTATTATTAATCAAGACACTGGGGTATACCTCCTAAAAACTGATCCCTCTGACAGTTATTTTCATTGTTTCCTAAAATATTTATGCATGATGGGTCCCCATAATATGATGTGATTAACAAATGGTTATTTAGAACATTATGAAAGAAGATGAGAAATTAAAGTTGTATAAAAAAAGACATATTTGATGAGCTCTTCGATCATTTTCTGGTCATCATTTAAGCATCCCCTACAATTAATTAAGAATTAAGAAGCCTCCTGATGAGGGTAAAAGAAGAGAGCATAAAAGCTGGCTTGAAGCTTAACATCAAAAAAATTAGGATCTTGGTAACTGGTCCCATCACTTCCTGGCAAATAGAAGGACTTGTCAGATTTTATATTATTGGGCTCAAAGATGAGTGCAGAAGGCAACTGCAGCCATGAAATTAAAAGACACTTATTCCTTGGAAGGAAAGCCATGGCAAATCTAGACAACATACTAAAAAGCAGAGACATCACCTTGCTGACAAAGGTATGTATAGTCAAGGCTATGGTTTTTTCAGTCACAATGTATGGTTGTGAGCACTGGACTATAACAAAAGCCGAGTGCCACAGAATGGATGTTTTTGAATTGTGGCGCTGGAGAAGACTTTTAAGGGTCCCTTGGACAGCAAGGAGATCAAATCAGTCAATATTTAAAGAAATCAATTCAGACTATTCATTGGAAAGTCAAACACTGAAGCTGAAGCTTAAATACTTTGGCCACATAAGGAGAAGATGGGACTCACTGGAAAAGACTGATACTGGGAAAGATTGAAGGCAAAAAGAAAAGGGGACAGTGGAGGATGAGAGAGACAGATAGTGTTATGGAAACAATGAATGTGACCTTGGACAGACTTCAAGAGACAGTGGAGGACAGAAGGGCCTGGCATGCTATGATCCAGGGGGTTACAGAGTCAAACATGACTGAACAACTGAAAAAACAACAACAACAACAACACCCCCCCCCCCCCGCTTTAATGACGTACCCTAGGGTAGAATTACAGCTCAAATTCTGCTAATATAACTACCACCATGTTTCTATAATAAAAAGATTTCCAAGTCCTTAGCCATAGTCTATTTATCTCAAACCACATTCAACAGTCATATGTCACTACAATCTGTAGAGTTTACTATCATGGAATGTGACCTTCAACTAAAAAAAACTAGGGACCTACCTTAAATAGACATTGTTTTTATTCTGAGAGAACTGTTTCATTTTTTTTCTCTGTATTGCCAACAGCTTCCACAGTTCTCAACACATAGTAGGTCCTCAAGAACTGTCTACTGAAATGAACTGTTAGAATGCTTGTCTCTTTAAGTATCTCACATGCTATAAGAGACTCAGGTTTAAAGCAGTATAGAACTTCCCCATTGGAAGTTCTTAAACTTTGATTTTCTTATGTTTTTAATATAGCCATTTAAGCCGCTAGGTAATATAGATGCCTGAGGAAGAAAAGAATATTAACTTTTAACTAGGATTATAATTTAAAGAATATTTCATTACCTTACTGAAATCAATCTGGTCTGATTGAACACAATATTTCTGGCAATATATATATAAAATTTGACTTGTTATACCATAAATTGGGGGGTAGAGAAATACACAGTCATACTTCTTAATGAAAGATATGCTGAATAAAAAAATAAACATTTAATTCAATTTGCATTTTTCATATTATTGCTGTTAATCTATGCAATTTTGAAAAGTTGGATGAATTCATAAACAAAACTTTCTTGGGTATTTATCTGTAATCAAAACATGTGCTTTGTTTAGATGTAAAAACATTTGATTATTTATAAAAACCAAAATATTTATGAAATAAAGTTCTTATGAGTTACAAGTAATCTGATGCTTTAAAAATGGTAACATTAGCAGCAATATCAAGAACTATTTTCCCCTCATTTCTTAGTTATGAGATCAGTCTAACAAAGAGAGTACAACCACAAGAAATCTTCATAATGCTAGTTTTCAAAGAAAATTTCCAGATCTTTGGTACTATGTTCAACCAAAGAGGAATTAGAAACCAATTTAATGAGGGTGATGGGGGGAGGGGGCGGGGGAAGAGGAACAGAAGGAAAAAGAAGCCTGTGGGCCAACAGACTGACTAAGTGGCCAGTCTTTCAGGCATGTAAAGCTACCTTAGAAGTATCTGGCATGTAAAGCAGCATCATGAAAAGAACATTAAATTGACATTCTCTACACACTGTTCAAACAGCCAGGCATCTATGTATTTCGGTGTGGAGGTGGGAGATCACTTAGATAATACTGAGTTAAAAGTAGGAATAAAATTTCCTCTGACCATGGGCGCTTGAAGTCTCAATTCCTGGAACACTTAGCTACTGAAGCACTAATTTCTGTAAAAGACCCATTTTGCTGAAGTCACCCAATGCTACTGATGCTGTCATGTGCATTTCCATTTATGTCTATTCTATACATATTAGATTACTTATACATATATAATATATATATATGTATAGATGAATGTAAAAAAATTCTCATTTTTGCATTATAAGTGTTAAATTGAATTACTCTATTAAAATCTGACACTTCAGAATTCAGATAAAGAAAAGAAACTTACTATTATCTCCAACGTGGAGGCCCAATTTGAATTGGACAAGTACAAGAACAGTGCACGTTACATATTTTTATAGCCAGTTTCTAAGTACGTGAATGGCTCTGTGAAATTAAACTGCCTTCTTTCTAACCAGTTTCCTCGGCAAACAGTAACATGCCCCAGTGAAAGGGCTGCTTAAAAACTTAGGAGGTATATTTCTTGAGAAACATTCGAGTCTCAGAGACTGACAAAGGAGAGCTGGCAAGTTCCTAACGTGCAATCTACAATGGTAATTTTTTATGTACTGTATTTCATTTGTAATAAGTCATTGTGATAAGGTTAACACTTCAACACACACAACAACATACAAATAAGAACGCCCAATGATGAAAATTACTTTGCTTATGTTGCTGTATTAGAATTTTATTTGCTAAAGGGTAAAAACAGATTTGCAAAATTCACAGTTAACTTAAAACAATAGTTTTAAACCTTTTATTCCTAGCCCTTACTGCCTTCAGGAGAGAAGGAACATCTGGTTATTTAAGGAACACAATATGTTCACATTTTCTATGACTTTTGTTTCTAATTGGGTTTTAAAATTTCTTTTATTTGAACAACTCTGGTTAGAACTCTGGTTTTTAATCACTTCATATTTTTCGGCTGGCCCTCCTCTCCCCCTAGTTTAACCAAGAGATTCTGGCTGCAAATCTATTCTGCGCTAGTGATATGACCAAAGGAAAGAAAATGAGACAATTAGGACAGGAAGCTGACAAGAGAAGCCTACAAACCATATTTATAATATATGGGATATGAGGGTCTGTAACAATTTTTCATACAGTAGTATTTGCTATCCCATCTCTTTACACAGAATAGATTTTCATAAACCTCAAACAGTACTCACACTGCCTAAGTATATGAAATTCCATTCATTATTTTTACCATAGGCACAAATATTTTTCTTTTCAAATATAAAATCTTGCTAGCAGAATCCCAATTATCAAGGTTCAGAATTTCTGATTCCTGTGGTTCAATCTCTAATAGAATTTCCCCCCTCTAATTCCAAGGCTAAAACAACATATTACTATCTTTGAGCACATGGGTAAATGTGTGTCTCTTGTTCCATATTCAACTGTATGCATTGATAGTCTATACAGGGATTCCATGGTGCTTCGAAGATTTTAACCATGCAGGTTGTTACAAATATTTTGTGCAGTGGTTCCAATGCCTTTTATCTTATGATTTACTCTAAGGGCTTCAGCACAGCCTACATTTCACATATTTTCTCTCTCTTACCCATCTCATCCCTACACCCACTAAACAACAAAAATAAGGAGACAATATTTTCATACTCTATGGTGAGAAAAGGAAGGAGTAAGAGTAACTTCTTTCCTCTGTCTAAAGTATTTCAGAAATGATTAGTTTCTTACCTACAATACACTATCAGGCAATTAAGAACTGGAAGAGGCAAAAGGTAGAGAGATAAAAATGGAAAGACGAGAAGAAACAAGACGGGAAGACAAACAGAAGATGGGAATGTTAGAAACTTAATTTGGTAGCAGGACGTGCCATGTGTCTTTTATTCTTCAGTGAACCCTTGGTGGTCCCTGCCCCCTAGGATGAGTGATATTAGTCCAGTTCATTAAGTACAGAAAATGTTAGATTAATTGGTAAAACAGTATTTCTTAAAGTTTCAGTATTTCTGCTTTCCTACCAAGCTATCAAGAGGCATATTTCTTCCTTTTGCCACCTTGTCCATGCTTCCAAGAACTCTCACTGCCCTGAGGAGACACCCAAGTCCTTTGCCGATGCTACTCGATTAATCTGCCTTAGGTTGCTTGGACAGTTCTGGCAGACTGTTGTAGGAAGCCCCACCTTTCTAGCCTCAAATACACCTTAGAGTATTTCCAGGTCCTACTGCTTTTTTTGATAGACTATTATTTTAAACTTTCATCCATACCCTCTGGCATTCCTTGTTTGTCAGTTACATGATGACTTTCAAAAGAGTTAATTAATTTTGACCAGTTTTACTAAAGTATATCAAGGAATATTTTAATTTCAAATCATGTTATAGTACATTATGGTTCAACACCAGCTGCAAGCTCAACAGGAGACAAGAACTTGATAAGGCAGCCAAGAACCTAATGAGGACGTGGGCTGCAGAGTGTCCAGGGCAAGAAGGGCATTCTCTGGCTGCTGTGCTCCGACCTGCTCGGACACATCTGGAATGGCACGATATGTTCTGGGTACACTTTGGGAGGGCCATGACACAAACAGAGCCCACCTTCAAGAGGGGAACCAAAGTGATCAAGGGCTTCTAGATGTCACATGAGGACTGGCATGCTTGTGGATGCCTCATCCTCTCTCTTCCAGTGACAAACTCTGTTTCGTCTCAATAGAAAGAAAACCTGACAATTCAGATTGTGTGTTCAGAAACGGTTTCAAGAAGAAACCCTCTTGCTGGAGGTCCTCAAGGAAAGGACTTGTCAGGGAAGTTTTAGAGGTATAGGGCATAGGGGAAAGGAGGAGAATAAACATTTACAAAGCACCTACTATGTGCCAGGTCTGCGCTAAGAGCTTTACAAATATCTCATTTGATTGTCATGAAACCTTGCGAGATAGGTGGTGTTATTACTCTCATTTTATAGTTGAGGATACTGAGGTAAACAGCTATTAAGTAGCCTGCCCAGGGTCACAGTTCTACTGAGTGTCTCAGTCTGGACTTGACTCAGTCCTGACTCCAGGCCTCGTGCTTTATTCCCTGTGCCACCCAACTTCCTCACACAGGTTGGAATAATAGACGGTTGCCAAGACCTAGTTCAATTTTAAGATTCTGTGAAGTTTGTGGGCAGGCCAGAGAAATATGTGATTGCTCTGACTGAAGTCGATAAACACTACTAATTTTAATTTGTTTAAATAAGTAATAATAATAATAATAATAATAAATAATTTGCCAAATAACTGGCAAATTTCTGCTCAAAAATAAATTAAAACCAATTAAAAATACCCTATATATTTTAAAAACTCACATGTTCTCAATTTATCAGTGTCTTCCAGTGGTTACAAGGCAAAATGCTATTATCTTGACTCACACCTGTACCTGGTGTGGAGGTAGTAGTTTCATACATTAAATCTCATCTTTTATTTTTAAAAAAAATTTAAATTTTTTAAAAGTAATAAACATTTTTGTTTATAGTTTTAGATTCCATTTTTTTTATCCCTTCTTCCCTCTCTCCCCTCTCAAAACTCATCTTTTAAATAATTCATTGATGGGGGATTTGTGTAACTGATCTTAATCTTCCTTTTTGTAGTTTCACTTATATATAGATGCCTTCTGTGGGAAGAAAACATGAAGTTTTTTCAGTCTAATGGTCTATAATAAGTCATTTGAAATTAGTAATTACTAAAAATGGAAACAAAATACCACTTCTGGGCAGCCAGGTAACATAGTGGATAGCACAATGGGCCTGGAGTCAAAAAATCTGAGTTAAAATCTGGACTCAGACACTAGCTATGGGACTCTGGGAAGGTCGCTTAACTGATACCGGCCTCAGTTTCCTTTTCTGTACAACAGTGAAATAATAGCACATGTTTCCCAGGCAGTTATTATTTTTTCAGCTAAATGACCCTTTTTTCCTTGTGTTTTCCTATAAATTAAACTTAACCAGTACTAGAATACACTCTGCAGAGATGGACGGATTTCACCAGCACATTGATCCTACTAAGAATGATTATATTTAAAAACAAATGGACAACTTATCCCTTCCTGGGGATGTTATGAGCCTGAAGGACTCCATTTGCTTTTTTTTTTTTTTTCTCTTTGCAATGGGTTATGTTCCTAATCCAGGCAGGGAAACCAAGTGCCTCCCTTGGCGTCTAAGCTTCTTTTGGGTCTCCATCTCATTGCCTGGTTTGGCTGTTTTTATTTCTGTCACTGTCACACCAAGTGTTTCATGGATGTCATGCAATGGACTGATTCTCAGAGAACCATTTGAATCTGTCTCCTCTTACCTAATTCCCTGGACCTTCCTCAAAGCTTATGATTAGGCTTTGACTTCAGTGCTTCAGGTCTTTTACTCTGCAATACTCCTGTGCATTTTGAATGAAGGAATTCTCTTTGTTAACAGGGTGAATTCTGCCCCCCCCCCCCCCCCCCCCCCCCCCCCCCCCCCCGTTAAAGAACGATTTGATTGTACTTTGTTCAGTTACTTCCTTTACATTTCATACTATCGTCCCCTGTCATAGTATGTACAGGTCTTCTGTGCACGTGAAAAGTATTCAATCACAGCCACAGAAACATGAAAAAGCACCTGGATTCACTAATAACACTGACGGACCCGCCCAGGATCCTCCTCCAATGTGGGTGATTCATGGGAAGCAGAACTCCGTTATTCTAGGGAACAAATTACAAAGAGAGATGGTTGTGGCTAAGACACCCTTTTTTCCCTGTCCTGGATTAAATAAAAAAAAAAATACCCAGGTAGGATTTCTAATTTGGTGGTTTAGCACTGAGTCTCTCCTCTGCCTTTATTCTCCTTATGGAAATATCTTTTAATCTTGTTGTCTATAACCAAAATACATACGAGAATATAAATTTGGGACTGATTTCATAGGCCACCACCTAAATCTTTCAAAAACTACATGTACTTCTTATATATCAGAGAAATGATAGATTATATTTCTGATGCCCAAAGAAATTTCAGTGTGTAAAAGAAATGATGCAAAAATACATATTTCTGAAGAAAATCGCTCTAGGTGTGAGGAGACAATATTTTTGAATCCATAAAAGAATGGATGGAGGATCGAGGCAAGGACAGGAGTCGGCGAGTGATGAAAGTGAAGCAATCTTTCAGATTCTAAAGGGCACTGAACTTCGAGGCCAGGGGAGGCTCAGAGAGAGCTTTGGCAGCATAACCAACCGACAGACTGACTCAAAGACAATTCTAAAGCTGCCAGCACAACTGTTTTGGGGGGTCTGCCAAAGATCCAAAGGCTGCGATTATCACCCAATGCCTGGCATCCTTATATTCATTTCTGAGCACTCTCTCTTTCTCTCTCACTTCATCCAATATTTTTGTTTGGCTCAAAAGCAGCAAGGATTCACAGATTTTTTTTTTAAGATCATTAAATGTTCTTATTTTCAAGAAATATAACATTAGTTGTAAAAGTGCACACTTTTTCTATGAAGTGTAAAGAAAATTTCTGTGCAATGCTCTCATCTTTCATAGGGCAAATCTGCTTTGGAGCCTGTTTAAATATCCATCTGAAATCCTGCTAACTCTAAGATTTAGAAAAGCACAGTCTCTGGATTAAATAAATTCAGGGTTTGAGTATCGAGTAAATGAGAATGGTGAGCGATGGTCTGTTTTCTGGATAGAGTTTGTTGGTCTTCCTATTGGCCTCCAGGCTCTACTTTGGCACATGGTCCCCTGTGAGGGACGCCAAAGATGAGATGTGGCTGTGTGGGGAGGTCGTTGTGAACGATCTGTTTGACTTAGCAGCACTGCACAATGGCACAACCAGGCCCTTTGGAGGATGGGAGACTTATTCTTCCGTTTCACACGACACCCTTCAATATAATTAATTGCAGCATCTTTGGTCTCTGAAGTCAGCGACGGTTTCTCTTTTTGGTTTGCTTATCATCAACTCAGGAGTAAACTTTATATGAATTCTTTATATTATGTGAAAATGAGGGTCCCCCCATCAAGTCAATAACATAAGTTTCTTAACTAGAAGACTTACCTTTGGGTCTCGAAGGAACAGAGCCCTGAGGATAAGTGAATGTACATCCCTGATTGGTGGGTAATGCATAAGAAGTCCCAGGCAGGTCTGATAGTTACTGGAGATCACTAAAAAAAAGGCAAAGAGGTAAGACCAATTGAATAGATCCCAGTTAAAGTTTTTCTTTTTTTGATATCATTGAATTGATAAGATCAGACTTCTCAGAGTTAAAGAAAACAAAAGCAATCTGCACAGATCATTTGGTGTTCTTTTTTAGCTGATAAAAGGACTCAGTGATTAGGTTTGGGGGTAACAGGAAGGAGCTAGGAAGACCTGGGTTCAAGTCATGTCTCTGACTCATAGAGTCTGTGTGACCCTAGGTGAGTCACTGGGCCTTTGTGCTCTGGGCACCTTGCTAAGGCTGTATGCTGCAAAGAGGGTGCAGAGCTACATTGGGAGATACCAAGGAAACCAAAGGTCAGGCCCCTTTCCCAGGCCCTTACATATTCAAGTATCACTTTGACCCGATGATACAGTTTTTAAACACTCTTTAGTTATATTAATGGCTACCGATATCATTTTTAGGGTATGGCAGGCATATATGTACACATATCAAACTATAAAATAGACATAGATTGTTGCTCTTCCTGGACTTTTGTGCTTTGTGTCTCTAGTTTTGCTACTTACAGACTCTTACTTAAACCCACGACAACACGGACCTCTTCAAATGTCTCAAATATATGTGTTTTGTTCCTGGTAAACAGGAGATTTAAGTGAATACCTATGTGACACTTCCAGAATGTGAATGTAGTAACAGTTACCTTTTAAGTCTAACTGCCTATGAGACTGTCATTTCAGTTAAAACCAACCTAATTATGAGTGCAATTATTAAACACATCTTTTTAGGCAGGTCTCTGTAAACGACTCCATTTCTTCAGCACCGTCTAAATTCAGGCCGTCCATCTGCTACGGCTGTCAAAGCAGAGCCTATTAGTGATGCTGGTTTTATGTACCATATAGGCTGTCTCCAACAATACTAAATGTATAGAAACTTTACGTTACTTTTGTTACAACCCAATCCTTTTCATCAATCAGGATGGTGAGCTGAAAAAATGTCTCTGAAGGCACAGAAAATAACGGCAAGTCAGGAGGATCAGCCCTAACTGTCTTATAGCTATGGAGAAATTCTGGATTCTCTGCCTTCCCTCTCACGTTGGAAGCATCATCTCTTGCTGTACCTTCTTTCACCCTCCCCCATGAGGATTATGGGGAAAGGATGCAGGACTGGGCAAAATGAATAATTATAATCTGTGCAGGGAACCACTTTATCATCTTCACTTCCGTTGCTGATCCGACAGCTTGTAATTTCATACATCTGCTTTCATTTGTAAAGCACTCACTTATCCTACTCCTTCTTTATCTGTTCGGCGTTTTCTTTTCTCATTCTTTTGTTTTTCTTCTTCGTATTCTGATACCCAATTTCCCCTCCCCCACTCCCAAAGTCACAATGCTTGCACACTAAGAATGGTAAAAGGGTTCTCACTCACCCTTTTCTTATATAGCTATTATGATGCACCAAATATACTTATACACACACACACACACACACACACACACACCAGAAACAATCAAACTCATAAATCAGAAAATTACTTTTTAAAAACTGTTCAGCGGTTCAAAATTAGAAACTGGTCAGATCTAACCAGCTATTTTAGTAATGTGGCTTAAGTCATCTATTTTTTAGCCATGTAAGACTGAATAAACTGAATGAAGAAAAAACCCTGCAAAGTAGGCCTGTGAATGATAGCTACTTAAAATATCTCAGTGGAAATGTGGATCAATATAATCTATTTAGATTGGTCAGACCTGAAATAATAATTGAGAACCTACCATGTGCGTGAATATATATATGTATTTACTTATTTCAAAGTGTTTTGAATGTTAATTATTTGAACTCTCATCAATACAAAACAGTCTAACATACAACGACAATGTTAAGTGGGATAGGGGAGAGAGTGGAGAAGAAATGAATCGGGTACGAAGGCAAGAGAACCTTCATTCATCTTTGACCTTTCAGAAAGAAGTAGAAAATACAGTCACATCCTTCTTCACACATTAGTGTTTCTTTTCTTTTTTTTGACCAAATAGCCTGACACCTTTGAAACACCAAGTCCTTAGGAGTTTTTGTCACCGGTTACTGTTGTGATAGCTCTCTTCTCTTAGTGTTTATTAATCAGCCGCCTGGATTCCCTTCTAAAAGCAGGCCAGATAAACGCTATCATCAACACTAAGTCTCCAACAGGTCCTGCCTGTGTTTATTTTTTTAGAACCTGTTGTACTAAACAAACTGAGACCGTCACAGAAGTATGTCAAGTTTCATCTTCCAGATCTGAAACCAAGGCTGCCTGGTTCTTTTTAGCTAGGAAATACCATTCTCCTCTCAGTCGCAAAATAAAACCTTTACAAAGGGATTCTTTAAATCACGTCTTCCCTTAAAACCTAAGGCAATATTTTCACCCTTATCTTGTTGGCTAAAAAAACACAATCTTTCCAAGTGGACCCTGTTCTCCATAGCTCTGCATTCGGCCATCAAGTACCAGTGGTGGGGTTTAAGGACTGGAGGAACATCCTTTTGCAATTTAAACTTCTTTTCTTTCTTGCCCAGATTAGCCAGAGCCTCAGGACAATTGACTTACCACGGCAAAAAGCCCAGGAAAACAAAGTGGCCAGAGGAGGGGGAAAGATGGCTATTTGACTTTTTCCCCACTGGGAGCTGAGCGACTAAAAAGGGGTGAGGGGGAGAGAGCCCGACTGGCCCTGCCAAGAAGGAGGCCCCACTAAAACAGGTGAGGTAGCAGTGCCACAGAGAGAATGGAAAGGTCAGAATGACCAAGGCCCCAACAATGCCTCCTTTGGTCCTTCTCCAGATCCTCTGGGAAGTAAATGTCAAGAGGAAGCAGGAAACAGTATCTGTAGTGCCCACACCAGCGCAGGGGCCTGGGTGAGCTGCTCCGGGGTCACTGGCACACAGGGATGGCCCGGGGCACACTTAGTATATTACCCTCTACACACCTATGGTCACAGCACTGCCATAAGGTTGCAAAGGAGGATGATGGGACAACCACACTCTGGAGCACAAGTGTAAACTCTACCAAGGATGTCCCAATGAAACGACCAGGAGCCCACACAGAGGAGCTGCTGGGCAACTGCCCAGCCACAGGCCTCCACTTGCTCTCCATTTGCCCTCCTTTTTCTTACCATCCCCTAAGGATTTTTCTCTGCTGGCTGGCTGATGTCAGTCTGGAAGTAAACTATGCAGGCAGAATTTGGAAGATGCTAATACATTTGTCCTGGCACTGGGGCTGGTTCTGCCCAGTGAGAGGAACTATGGCTTTGGATCGGTTCTGTTCCACGTAAGGAGGTGCAGAGGAAAGAGCATGGAATGGCAATGAGAATGGGAAAAGGAGTATGAAGAGAGAGGGAAAGCATGAGGTAAGAGGAAGTGGTGGGAAGATAAAGATACTGAAGGAGGAAGGAGATAAAGAACTATCTGATGGATAGATGGTGAGAGGGGTGAAGGAGCAAAGAACAGAGGGTGTGGCAATGCTCTGGTACTTCCAGCTGACTAATGACATCTTTCCTCTGAGGCTCAGAAGCTCTGTCTGTAACATGGGACAAACAGGACTCATGCCACCTCACTGTGGTGACTCAAGTACTTAGGAAACCTTACCGGGCTATGGGAGTGTGAGTTACCCATTGTACTTTAGTGAGCAAGGTGATTCACCTCAAACAGCATAGCCCAACTCATGGAGGTGTGTCAGTCACAAAGAAGATCAACATGTGTGTCTATCCGTTGGCTCACTGTTGACCAAGTAGGGCTAAAACAATTTTTTTCATGTGTTATCAAAATCAGTTAAGAAAAAATAACACTGCATTTGTAACCTTCTGCAGTACAAAGTGAGACTGATTTTTGGATATGGCTTATGGAGCTTGGTATCATCACATTACAGTCACACCTCCTGCATTACAGTGGTGCTAAGTAGCTCATCAAAGGGCAATCATTCTATTCACCCGTCATTTGTTCAAAACATGTCGATGATTCTTCCAAGCTAGAATAGGGCCAGAGGACAGAGAACACTTGTCCTTTCTGGGCTGCCAAGCACTGCACTTATACAGTGGATGTCACCCTCGCCATAGCCCTCTGAGGCAGGTACTACGGGCACCCTTTTTGCAGATGAGGGAACTGAGGCTGAGAAGCTAAATGACTTGCCCAAGGTCACACAGCCACTGGGTACAAGGGGGAGAATTTGAGCCCAAGCTGATCTTCCCAAGACACTGTCCTGTGTCTTGGTCCTACACTGGGCATTGGCATAAGCACAACTTTGGGGTGTGTGGGTGTTGAGCAGTAAATCTTAGTCCATAATTTCACATGGTTCTGAGGTGGGAGCATGTTCTTCCTCCTAAGTTCTTTAATCAGAACTGATGTGGGCTGTTGTGATCTTACAAAGAAAGGAACCTCTTGGAGTAACGGTTTAATTGGATGTAAGAAACAGCCTGCAGGGCAGCTAGGTGGCACAGTGGATAGAGCACCAGCCCTGGAGTCAGGAGTACCTGAGTTCAGATCCGGCCTCAGACACTTAACACTTACTAGCTGTGTGACCCTGGGCAAGTCACTTAACCCCAATTGCCTCACCAAAAAAAAAAAAAAAAAAGAAAGAAAAGAAACAGCCTGCTCATTTGTTTGGGGTTCTCACAGTCCAAACAGAGGATTTAGGTTCAAATCCCTGCTCTACCACTTGCTACTGTGTGACCTCCATGGGACTCAGTTTCCTCAACTGAAAAATGAGATAGCTGGACTACAAGAGCTCAAAAGTTCCTTCTTGATCTAAAGTGAGGCTGCTACGGAATCACTTTGAGGTACTTTTCATATGTTCATATCTATTATCTTCTATCTACTACTTTGCATCTACTATTTATATCCTTAGAGCCTATCACAGAACCTGATGCACAATAGGTCAGTCAGTATTTCTTAAGCTCCTACTATGTGCTGGGCACTGAGGATACCCCTCCCCTGAAAGGCGAGAAGAGTCTCTATTCGCACAACTTAATGTGCAGACAATCTGCAAACAAGACACATGCAGGATAAATGGGGCTAATCAGCAGAGGGAGGCTGTAGCATTAGGGGTCAGGAAGGACTTCTTACAGAAGGTGGGGTTTTAGCTGAGACCCCAAGGAAGCCCACAGGTGGAGATGAGGAGGGAAAGTTCTCCAGGCACGGAGGACAGGGAGAAAAACACGCCTGAAGCTGAATGTGTGTGTGTGTGGGGTCTTTGAGGAGTGGTCAGAGGCCAGTATCAGCGGACTGCAGAATACTGGGGGGCGGGGGGGTTAGGAGGATGAAAGAAGTCTCTAGGTGGGAGGGAGAGGGTTATGAAGGGCTTAGGTGTAACAAATGTTGGGATGGAAGGGTACCGAAATCATGTCACATTTCAGATCATTTTCACCAGGTAAGGCTTTCAAAACCTGAGTGGTTTAAAAAGATTAAAGATTCTATCCTATATCTATTTTTCCACTGGAAAAAGCTGATCTCATTAAATTATACAGTCTTCCAAAGGGAAAAGAGAAGGAAAATGTTAAGCAGCTACGTTGGTCTCCATCTAATAAAATATCCAGGAGATGTGAACTAGGGTTAAGAAAAGGTCTGGCCCTAAGAGAAATGGGTTATTACCTTAAAGCAAGAGCAAATGATAGCTAGAGCTAATTTCTCAAAGCAAGGAGAGGAGTAACCTACATGGTTAAAAAATATGTTCATCATATAGAACTTGGCCCACATGAACGGATGGAACAATAATTTTCAGTGTGAAGCTTGAACCTGAGTGAGCCACAAACCCTGACTTCATTCTTCTGCTACAAAAAGCATGCCCAAAGTAAAACCACTTTAATTTCATGACTAAAATGTGAATATTGAATTGGGGAAAAATGTGAAACATTGGACAATATTATACACAGAGAACAGGATTTTAAGTTATCAACTAGTTTAAAGGATGTTTAAATTATAAAGTTCTTCCTTATATCTTCCATGTAAAAGGTCCCAGGAAAGAGAAAACAATTTGGCGAGCCTGTCCATAAGAGGAAGAACCAAATTAACTGAGCTCTGTCAAAGGATTAGGATAACCAAACCAGAGAGTGAAAGAAAACAAAATAGCAATATTTATAAAAGACCACAGTTCCAATATGTTTTAAAAACTAGTATGCTGAGCAAATTTTATTTATATTGGAATATAAGGCTAATTTACCATTAGGGAAACTATCACCATAATTATGTGAATCAAAATATTGTTATTATATCAACAAGTGTGATAAAACCTCTGATAAAATATAGTACAGCTTAAAAAGCAAACACAAAGGAATAAAAGAACCTTCACTATATCAACAAAAGTATCTATCTAAAATCAAGAGCTAGTATCAAATATAAAAGAGTAATGACAGGTACATTCCTAATAAGATAAGGGGTGAAGTAAGGATGCCTGATGTATCTATTATGATTTGACACAGTGCTAGAAATGCTAACAATAGCAAGAAGATAATAAAAAGAAAATAAGCACAGGCAAAGAGAAGAAGAAAAGATTAAATGGGACAATAATTTTAGTAAACAGGATAGACAACAAATCTGTGAAAATCAACAACTTTTTTGGTATTTTATTAAAATTCAGGAGGAAGGTGCAACTAGGTGGTGCAGTAGATAAAGCACCGGCCCTGGATTCAGGAGGACCCGAGTTCAAATCCAGCCTTAGACACTTGACACTTACTAGCTGTGTGACCCTGGGCAAGTCATTAGCCCTCATTGACTCATCAAAAAAAAAAATTCAGGAGGAAGAGAAATTCCATGTATTTCTAACAAATCAAATATCTTGGGAGTTACAAAACAACTTTTATACAAAAAAACCCCAAAGTAATTGGAGAAATAATTGAGTGGTCACTACTGGATTATGCCAACAAAGTAAAAAAATGATATTATTAAAATGACTGCAAAGATGATTGCTATTCTGAATCCACTTACCAAAAAGATACTTTAGAGAGTTAGACAAAATTTAAAAAGGGGAGGAATATGAAGGGGCATGGTGGAAAAAAAGAAAAGATAGTCAAGGGCTATCATATTTAAAATCTGTCATAAAAAACATTAATTATTAAAACCATCTGGCACTGGAAAAAATCAGAAAATAGGTTGGTTGAACAGACAATATGTGCCAGACCTAGAAACAAATAGAGAAATTTGAACTTAACTATTATTGGGGAAAAGGATCCTTTTTGGGGGAAAGAACTGTGAAAACTTGAAATCAATCTAATAGAAAATAATTTTAAAACATCATCTTATACCATCCCATGATGAAGTCCAAGTGGATCAACAACCAAATATAAAAAGTTCTGTCAAAAAAAAAAAATGGAGACAAAAGGTTGAAATTTTAGCAATTATGGAAAGGAAGACAGAGTCCTAATCTGGAAAATGGGTTATATCACAAAAGGCAAGATATACAAGTTTAAAATATTTTACATAAATAAGTACAACTGCAACTATTAGAAAAAATATACTGTGGGGAGAATATCTTGTTATCAAATATCTTTGATAATGGTCTGTTATCTAAAATTCAGAGAAAACAACAAAGATCAAGAAGATTAAGTGTCACTGCTTAATTTAAAACAAGAAGTGGCCAAAAGAAAAGAACAAAGGATTAGGTAGAATTTATGACTTGACTGGGTGAGGTTTCCCTGTATAAGTCAAATAAAATTCAGTTAGCCATTGAAATGAATTTATTTTTGACAGACTGACTTGATGTTATCCATGCTCTTAACAAGAAAATGAAGGAACAGAAACAGGAATCTACATGTAGGCCATATAAATAATGCCAGAAAGACAGCTACAACTTCAGTGTAGGTACAGGCTCAAGAAAAAAATTTCAAACGAAAAAGGAAACAAGAAGAATACATCTATCCATCCATAGAGCAAAGTTTGAACGGAAATGGGTGAGAGGACTTCAGTGAAAAGCTATACAAGCTGAAAGTGCTTTAAAAGCTCAAACTGATATGATGAGGAATGAGCAAATCTGCCAAGTAAAAAACTTCTGCAATTTACCAAAAAAAAAAAAAAAAAGTGTGAAAAATGAAATGGACACTCCATCATTCCTAACTAATTTGATAAACTGTTAAAGTAATTGTTTGTCTTACAGTATTTTTTTTTAAATTTTTTGCAGGGCAATGAGGGTTAAGTGACTTGCCCAAGGTCACACAGCTAGTAAGTGTCAAGTGTCTGAGACCACATTTGAACTCAGGTCCTCCTGAATCCAGGGCCGGTGCTTTATCCACTGCTCCACCTAGCTGCCCTGTCTTACAGTATTTTGATTTATATATTTAAACAGTGAAATAAAAGTATACATATCACATAATATGCTACTGTAAAATGTCATTCAATGTACAACTTGTATAATTAAAAACATCAGCTGTAATCAAAGAAAGTAGTCTTTAAAAAAAGCAACACATCGAAAAGTGTACCTGTGATCATTTTAATATCATGGAGAGGACACATTATTATTATGATTATTGTAGAGACTTGGGTATTTTTAATAGAATCTGGCCTCCTAAAACCTGTCAGCTTGCTTCCTTAATAGATTTTAAGCTACAAGAAGGCTGTAATAATGTCATCTAAATTTCTTCTTTTCCTCAGTACTTAGCACTAGATGCTATAGCCATATAAATGTTTAATGTCGTTTTAATAATGAATCCAACAAAGCACTTACTTGACTTTAATCCAGATATAGCCCAAAATTTAGAAAAGCCAATATTTTTCATAGGTTTATATAAAAATAATTGAAATAAATCCATCTTAACTGGAAAAAAAAGTTAGATTGAGAATAAGGATACATAGCTTTGGAATCCTGGCTATGACCTTGGAGGTATCAATGAATAGTTTGGGATTTTTTTTTCTCAACTTTAAATAAGACAGGAGGAGGATCAAAGTTAATATTCTATAACTGCATTATTTTAATGTTAGGGGACTGTGGAATCACAAAGTACTTTCATGTTTACAAAGTGGAGTTGTCACCACCATCCTATGAGGCGATTAGCTCAAGCATCAGTATACTCATTTTACAGACATACAATGCAGCTAACCACTTCATGATGATCTAAACGTTTTTCTCTAGCTCATTTAAAAAACTTTCATGTCCTTTTTCATTCAATCATTTTTTGTAAACTAAACTAAAATACTCTTTACACATTCTTTTTATTCCTTTTATAAAATGATATGCTATCTAAGTTTCCAGGAAAAATTATTAGTCCTCTAGAAAGCTCTGAATTAGAAATATATTTCGTCGGGGCAGCTATGTGGCACAGTGAATAAAGCACCGGCCCTGGATTCAGGAGGACCTGAGTTCAAATCCAGATTTTATACATATATTTCGTGGACATTAAAGATGGTTAAGTTTTCCTGTTTCTGTCTGAGAAAAGGCAAGCAAGTCATAAGTGACTTGTGGCAAATGGATTTAGAATGTTGCTTTGTATATTTTCCCTCAGTGGTCACTTGAATTAAATGATGAAATGTGAAAATTATAAGATGATTTAGGGTCAAGTACTGTAAAGATTATTTTTAAAATGAATTTACTCAGTAAAAAGAAAAGAAGGGGGCAGCTAGGTGGTGCAGTGGATAAAGCACCGGCCCTGGATTCAGGAGTAACTGAGTTCAAATCCAGCCTTAGACACTTTACACTTACTAGCTGTGTGACCCTGGGCAAGTCACTTAACCCCCATGGCCCCCCAAAAAAAAAAAAAAAAAAAAAGAAAAGGAGGCTTTCACTGGGATTTCTGTGTTTTTTCTTCAGTACTCTGACTCAATTTGTCTGTAATTACTTTATAAAACTGGATAGCCTGAAACTGACTGAAGTAAAATGGACACTGAGGATGTCTACGTCAACAGAAATTTTAAGAATTTTTGGTCCTTTTCTGCTTTTCCCAAATACCTGCAATTGTCTTGGCCTGGGTACTCTCCCCTCCCCCCCCCCCCAACTGACTGGCCTCTACAAGCCAGTCTTCATGAGTCTTTGCTGCTTAAAAAGTTCAGCTGGTGATTGTAAAGTCTCCTAAAATATACTTATTCTGACGTGTTTATGGGGTACAATCACACCTCATAATAAAAATATTCACACACACATCTGATATGCACAGATATTCCTTCGATATTATCTTTATCCCTAGTCTTGCTAGCTGTCATCAGTTCCCCCACTACAACAAATCTGATGAGGCTGCTGGTCAAAGGATTCTTGTGAAGAAATCCAGGTGGCTCCACAATCCAAAGAGGTGGATTTCCGAGCTCTTTTGAATATATATATATATTTGTGTGTGTGTGTGAGAGGCAATTGGGGTTAAGTGACTTGCCCAGGGTCACACAGCTAGTAGGTGTTAAGTGTCTGAGGCTGGATTTGAACTCAGGTCCTCCTGAATCCAGGGCCAGTGCTCTATCCACTGTGCCACCTAGCTGCCCCTCTTTTGATATTTTACCATAATGTTAAATTAGTAATTATTTCATCTCCTTGAACAGTATTATTGCCCCTAACACCACTGAAAAATTAGCTATAACTTCAAGGAAAAAATAGAAAAAAACCATCAGGTCTCCAATAGGTCCAGGATGATGGAGAACCTTCATAGGGAATAGGTTCCTGAATTCTATGTGGCTGCATCTGTCACATGACGTGGACCTCTTCTACTATGACGTTTGACCACCGGAACTTGATGGGACCACACCTCTTGAGGTAGAAGGGAGCTCAGTAGCTCTCCAGTCTAGAGGACGCTGAGGCCGAAGGAGGGTCGGGGGCTTGCTCCAGGCTACCCAGGAAATGTCAGAGGCAGGATCAGAAGCCAGCTCCTTTGCTCTGGAGCCAGTGCTCCATCCGAGGCACCGTGCTGCTTCTTCCCTGTCTCTAGAGCTCACGTTGAAAATAAAAGGCAGCAACGAGAGATGAGCAATGGCTCTGGATTCTGAGGCCTTCGGTTCCACTCGAACCCTGACATTTCCTGTGGGGTCCTTAGACTGTAAAATGAAGAGGTGGAGAACATGGCCTCTCATGGTCCTTTCAGCGCCAGGCAACAGTATCATTGCAGCAATCATTCAACAAGGAAGCTGGGGATTTGCTTTCTGGTTCTGCCACCAATGGGCTGTGTGACTTTAGAAAAAACCCATAAAATCACTGGGCCTGTTTTTCTTTTCTTTAAAAATAGGGGAGTGACAACAACAACAACAACTGGGGGAGTGATCCCTCAAATTCTTTCCAGTTTCAAATTTCAATAATTCTTTGATCAATGAACTATTCAGGAATTTATTATTTCAAATGGAATATAAATGAATAAAACAAAGAATGGTCATGAAGTCAGACAACTAATTAAATGTAGCAGTTATGAGGTTTGTAATTAAGAAAGGACAAATAAGTTGTCAAAGATTTCCAAAACCCTGAATAAATTTCAATAGAAATTTGATTCATTAAGATTTCTGAAAATAATAACCAACAATAAATCACTTCCTGAAAAAAGATTCTTAGACACAAATTGTTTTTCTTTTTCGTATTTCACAAAAATATAATTTTTTAAATGAGAGACAGGTTTACATTGGATATGTTAAGATCTGAGTCTTTAGAGATATTTTGTTATCATATCTTTGTTCTTCAGTAAGTTTTTCCTGACAAATAAGAATTATAGGATGAACTTTTAATTAGTCTGATAAAGTCTGAATTTATTGAACTTCAAAGACCAATACAAAATGTATTTTGCACAAAGAGTGTACTGATCTCTGGACTTTTTAAAAAATCAAAATTTATTTAAATAAATTTTTAGAGAATGAAAAATATTTTAACTTGAATTTTTAACTGATATTAGTGTTCCTCAAGGCATACTGATCAATCAATCAGTCAATATCAGACATTTTTATTTTTAGCTCGCATCTCTGATTTCTTTAGTGCTGCTACCAACGTAGATCAACTAATCTTGTGAACTTTCTGAGAGGGCATTGGGAAGTTGAGTAGCTGGCCCAAGATCACAGGGTTAGTATGTGTCATAAGCAGGACATGCATTCAAGTCTTTGTCAATCAGAGGCCCAAGCAATCTACCTTTCTAGTACTGGGAACTCTCCCAGGAAACTGGACATTTGTATTAGTTTTTTTTTTCTCCCCTTATAGCTGTCTATTTCTTGATTTCCTCAAGATATTATCTTTTATAATTCTTATCAATAGGTTTTTTTCTCAAATCTCACTTTCTGAGTGATTATTACCAGAAAGAAAACAACCCCTTTGGGGGAAATTTTAAATACACTTTGAAACTTTTTCAGGTAAAAGACTGACAAGATTTGTTCAAGATTAGATGAAAGGATTTCCTGGCAATCAAAGACTAAAAAAGGTTGACTTGGGAGGTGGGGAGGGTCGTGGTCTTTTACTGCGATGGGAATATACCGAACTGAACAATAACAGCATGAAAGCCAAGTCTCAGTGCCTTGAATTCTCATTGTTAATAAGTCAGTGCTATAAACAATTTTCCAGCTTTGTAGAAGATACTCGCTATTTGTCAGAAGGTGGAGCTCTGTACATGTCTGTCTTATTCTCTTTTGTGTATGTGATTCAACACTCTGTAATGAGCAGAGCTTAACCAGAGGTTGTATTCTCTAGAAACCTGGCTCAGAAAATAATCGAAATCTCTCAAAACACTACCTACTGAAAATAAATACACACTGGCTAATAAAAATTATATTTAGTATGTTAAGCTAAAATTCCAATAAATTTTTGATCACATAATTAAGCATTTGTAAGTCAGATAATATTTAAAGAAAAAGAATAAAAAAACCATAATAACTAAAAAGAGACCAATTTATTCTAGTGCAGAAGAGGTAATTTATACTCACATGCATCTCGAATATATAGCAACATAGCTACAAAAACATAGTCCACTAAGCCCAGATTGATGCTGTCTGCAAATAAAGCATCCCAGATAACCAGAAGGTCCTGAAGAGGAAATTCTCGTCCAAAAAGCAGTCGGACCCATCGTCTGAAAATAAAACAGACAAAAAAACCTTCAGAAAAGCTTAATTACCAGAGCAATACAAAGCTTTAGTAGATTTAATAAGATAAAGGAAAAAATGATATCTAGTTAACAGAATAAAAAATGGAGAATATACTTTAATGAGAATACATTTTAAGTTTTAGGCTTTCAAATTAATTTTGTGATTCCAGAGATAGACCCTAATTTAAAAATTTTATTAGTATGTGCAGAACAAACAGCTCCAAAAATACTAAACAGAGAAGGGAGGAGAGGGGTGAAATACCATTTTCAGTGTAAATAAATGTATAAGAAAAATTAAACAATCTAGCAGAACACTTTAATCTTTTATCTGATTTGCCTCATATGATTCTGAAAGTTGAAATTCATATAAAGCATATTTCTCTAAGACGGCATTTTTAAATTGAAGATATCTGATGTACAATACTCCTGGATTCTTATTTTGTAAAGGAATAAAAGAAGACTTTCAATGCTTGCTTTTGTTAGTGTCCAATATAGATTTATTTTCAAATATAGCCATGCCATTCATTCACTTTTGTCCAATAAGGATCTATTAAGTACCTATTAATTAATCAATCGACAGGCATGTATTAAATTATATATTATAACATGTATTATGGCTTAAGCCCTATGTTACATGCTGAGGATACAAAGATAAAAAAAAAAAACAAAACCCAAAAAAAGTATGAGTTCATGCCCTCAGAGAACATGTATGGTATTGGGCGGGCAGGGTAGGAGTAGGTATAACATATACATACATACACACACATACATATGAAAGTCATCAGGATAGAGAGTGTAGCTGAATTGATGAGAACTTCTAAGTTCATTTAGAGAATACAGAGCGAGAAGAGAGCCAGTGAGACAGCCTGTGGTACTTTCATGCATGGAAATGGGATGAGGCTGATGATTCTGTGGCCAGACAGATATGAGGAGGAGAGTGTTATCAATCGAATTACTCAGCGTTAGCCTCTCTTCTGACTTGCGGTCTCTGCTAGCCAGCAAATGCTTGATGGGAATCTTGAACTGGATGTCCTATAGATATCTTAAATTTAACATCCAACATCCAACTCCTTATCTTTCTGCAACCCTCCCTTCTTCCCAATTTCTTTATTGCCGCAGAGGGCACCAATCAAGCTTGATGTCATCCTTGACTCCTCATTGTCACTCGAACACATATCCTACCTACTGAGTCTTGTCATTTCTACCTCCATGACACATCTCCTTTATATCTCCTTCTCTCTGTTCACACAGCCGCCCCCTGGTGCAGGCCCTTGTTACTTCATGGCCAGACTATTCCAATAGTCTTCTTCTTTTTCAGGGCAATGAGGGTTAAGTGACTTGCTCAGGGTCACACAGCTAGTAAGTGTCAAGTGTCTGAGGCTGGATTTGAACTCAGGTCCTCTTGAATCCAGGGCCAGTGGTTTATCCACTGTGCCACCTGGCTGCTCCCTGCAATAGTCTTCTGATTGGTGTCCCCAAGCCCCCGTCCACCCTCCATCCTGCTGTCAAAGTACAAGTCTGAGCCTGCTGCTTCCCTACTCAATAAATTTTAGTGCCCCCCCCACTTGACTTTCAAGAACATACACCAAACCCTCTGTTTGGTTCTTAAAGCTCTTTCTTCCTCATTTCCCAGGCTTCTAATGCTTTCTTCTCTAACACATGCTCTTCAGTCCAGTCTGCCTGCTGCTCCTTGCACATGATACCTCGTCTCCAAAAGCCATGACTTAACTGGCTGTCCCCAAATACTCCAATGCTCTCTCTCTTCACTTCTGCCTCTGGATTCCTTCAAGACTCAGTTTAAAGGACACCTTCTTCAGAAGGCTTTTTCTGAGACCCCTACTGTTAGTGCCTTCTGTCTAGGACTGCCCTGCATCTACAATTCCACCTGTTCTCTATATGGTATATACCCCCATTTGAGAGGGGGCTCCTTGGGGATAGAGACCACATGTTTGCCTTTCTTTTCATCTCCAGCTCTTAACAAAGTGCCTGACATGTAAGAGATGTTTAATAATGCTTGGTGACTTACTGATGTTGCAGAGAAGTAAATAAGTATTAAGTAATGAGAAAAGGTCACTGGAGTTAAGCGGTGAACCTGAAAGCTACATGGCAAAGGGCTAAGAAGTAAGAGGGAGGTAGGAAAGGGAAGCCATGAGTGTAGACAGCTTTTTTCTAGGAGTTTGGTCAAGAAAGGGAGGATATAGGATAGGCACTTGGACAGTGGAAAGAGCAAGTGAAGCCTCTTTAAAATGGGGGAGATGTGTGTATGCTTCTAGTAAAAGGGAAGGAGTCAGTTGATAAGGAGATTAAAAACTAAGGAAGCTCCTGGAGGAGTGAGGAGGGGAGAAGATCAAGGGCACAAGTAGAGGGGTTGGTCTTTACAGTGAGAGTGGTCAACTCCCCCTCTAAAAGGGGATCAAAGGAGAAGAAAACAAAGATGATGTTGAGGGGATTTAGAATACTGTACTGAGCTGGGAGGAGGAAACTTAGAAGGGAGGGATGTGGAATCTTTCTGGAGGGCCTCAATATAACATTATGTAATTGATAATTAAACTTTAGTTTCAGAGAAGGCAGACTCATTGTCATCAAAGTTCTCAGGGCATAGGTGTTCTCTAACACGGGAAAGGAGAATTATTGCTTCTTATGGTACGTGTCTATGCAGCACAAGACTACGGAACAGGTATCTTTCACAATCTTTACCTCTATTTTAATTTTTTGTAGGGAGGGGCAATGAGGGTTAAGTGACTTGCCCAGGGTTACAAAGCTAGTAAGTGTCAAGTGTCTGAGACTGCATTTGAACTCAGGTCCTCCTGAATCCAGGGCCAGGGCTTTATCTACTGCGCCACCTAGCTGCCCCAATAAGCCTATATTTTAAAGTGTCATTGTTAACTCACCCATTTACCTCCATATAACCATAAACCACATAACTGTAACTTTACCAAACAAGGCAGCCTAGAGTAGGGAGGACACAAGACATGGTGGGAAAAGTCCTGAATATGAACTGAGAGAAGCAGATTTATGTCCTAGAACTGCCCCGTGTCTGTCCTGGCTAGGTGATCTTGGCCAAGACATGTAACCTCTGTGAAACCCAAGCCACTTAATGCAGCTGTAGAACAGAGACATGCATCTGCTGCTTAATCCCATGAACGCAACAAGACTCCATTAAGATGGTATAACTTATTCTGAAACTATCATTGAGGGAGCATGGTGCAGTGGAATAAGGGCCAGGTCTGAACTTAGACAACCTGTGTTCAAATCCCTGCTCTGCCCCTCAATTCTTCTGGAGAGGTCATGTAACATTTCTGTGCCTTAGTTTCCTCATATGTAAAATTAAGGGGCTGGACTCAATGGTTTCTAAGGTCCCTTCCGACTCTAAATTTATGATCCTATGTACCATATAAATGTCAAGTATAATAATAATCACCAACCCTTTTATTATAAATCTTGTCAATTTAACGATGAATGCTCTGCATCAGAAGTTTTACTAAACAGAGAAAATCATTCACATTTTCAGAAAAATATAAAGAAAAAACAATTTTGATCTAATTATTGAAAGAGTACCATGTGCTTTACAATTGAACATCACCTTTCAATGACCAAATGAGGTAAGACAAGGTAATGAGATTAATTCCTTATGATGATTTTGGCTGCTGGAGGAGAGCTATTGATAGGAGACTTTTAGATGAGAGTGAGAGGTGCTGAGGACTAGGGTTAGGGTGGTAGGTCTATGAATGGAGAGGCAGTGGATTGCAAGTGATCAGATATGAAAAATGAATGAGAATAAAGAGCTGAGGATGGCTTTGAGATTGCAAATCTGGGTGACTAGAAAGATGGTCATATCCTGGACAGAAATAGTGAAATCAGAAAAAGGACCAGATTTAGGAGAAGAGATGATTACAATTGGGGACCACATTTTATACATCATAAAATCATAGACTTTTGAGCTCAAAGGAACCTTAGAGATAACGTAGTCCAGTCCCTTATTTTAATATCAGTAAACAGAACCTAGAGAGGGGAAGACTTGTACCCTTAGGAACCTTGAAAATTGTAGATGCTGAATAGTATTAATTGAATTGAAATGTTCATTCAATTGATAGCCCCATCATATTGCTTATTTACCCTGAGCAAGCTCAATTAAATAAAATTTTGAAGTTTACATTCTACTTGAGAGAAGGAAGGACACATGATCTTACCAGATCTTACATTATATTGCAATGTATGACGCTATATTTTTAAATTAAATAAAAAAATGAAAATGTTAGGGGAGTAGATAAGAAATACCTTCCTAAAGCTCAGAGCTGACCACGTCACTCCCCTACTCTGTAAACTCCAAGGGCTCAGTATAACCCCCAGGACCAAATAGAAAATCGTCTGTTTGGCATTCAAACCCTTCGTACGCTTCCCTCCTCTTTCTAGTTTTCTTATACCTTCTATTTCCTTATGCGCTATTTGACCCAGTGACACTTGGCCTCCTCGCCATTGCTTAAACAAGATACTCCAGCTCCCAAGTGGGCAGTTTCACAGCTGTCTGCCACCCCCGGAGTGCTCTCCCTCATCATCTCTACCTCCCATCTTCTTCTAAGTCCCAGCTAAGATTCTCCCTTTAGCCTTCAACAGGAAGTCTTTTCCAAATCCCCTCCTTAATCTAGTACCTTTACTCTGTTGATGACTCCCCATTCATCCTGTACGTAGCTTCTCTGTGCACAGCTGACTGCATGTCTTCTTCCCAACTGGACTGAGAGTTTCTGGAGAGCAGGGATGGCTGTCTTTTCCCTTTCTTTGTATTCTCAGTACTTAGCAACAGCCCTGACACAAGGAGGTACTTAATAAATGCTTATTAGTTGATTAAAGTCGGAGAATCAGAATTTTAGAATGCCAGGGTGTTTCAGATGAGGAAACTGTGGGCCAAAGAAATCAGACGACTTGCTGAAGGTCCCACAGCTTGTTCTTTGACAAAGCTGGGATTAGACTTGTTTTCCAAGCAGAGGTCAGCGTCTTTGTGACCGTCCGAAGAGAGCCTATCATCCTGTGGGGTGGTGTGTGTGTGTGTAGGTATGCATGTGCACATATATGTACATGCATACCTATGTGGATACATACATGTTTGTGAGTGTGTGGGTACATACAGAGCTTTGCATTTATTCCTATCAAATTTCATCCTCTTCCCCTCAAGTTCTTCTCTATGCAGACTCCAGCAAATTCTCCACTGGAAAGGCTTTGAGTTTGCCTCATAGTTGAGATAGCTGAAAACCTGAAGTGATCTGTTCAATCTAGGGCACGTCATCTTGCCATCATATTGTCTAGACCCCTCAAGACATTGCCTCCATATCCATGTATTTTAGAGAAACTTCACATTCTGTTCGTATTATTTTCTGTGCATATTTACACACTACTTTGTAAATGATGACTGTACATAATGTGCTTTATTTCTATGGGTTTTATTTTCCAAATCAGATTTTTAAACTCCTTGAGAGCCAGTATCACATCCTTTATTTTACCTAGGACCCTTGAAATTTATAGTCAAGTACTTAGTATATAGCAGGTACTCTATTTTTCAGTTTGTTTGTGAACTCTTTACTGTCTAGAGCCCTGAAATAGAAGTGTAACTCCTTTGAAAATGCCGGAATTGATTATACTCATTGTGCTTCAAAATAACTCAGCATAATATAGTGAGACAGGCATTGGGCCTGGAGACCTGGGTTCAAATCCTGGCCCTGACAAGCTTAGACCAATGACAAGTTTGCTAACCTGAAATTCAATTCTTCATCTGTAAACTATAAAATGGTTGAGAAGAGGAGTCATGGCAAACTTTAAAATGCTATATAAATATGAACTGATTTTAAAACTAAAACCCTAAAGATTTATTATAAGTTCTTATGCACTGCTACATTATATTTCATGTAAAGCAAAAATTCGTGGTAAATTATTAGTCATTTCTAGAGAAAGGCTTATTCTCTTGGAGAAAGAAATAGCATTTTTTTCTCTTGTGTCACAAATATTAGTAACAATAAGGCAAAATTCCCAGGATACATGAGGATTGTAATATCACTAATAGAAACAACAATGTTGCTACAAAAAATCAATTCTTCTCCAGTTCAAAGTATTTAAAAAAAATAAACAACTTTCTTTTCGACTTCACAATTTCTTCATGGAACTAATAATCAAAAAAAAAAAGACTTCATTCTCTATGGAATGAATTATAGAAGGAATTGTTTCAGTGAACTTTTGCATTCACAGAAAGGAAAACTTACTTTAAGGAGTGAAGTTATATGTAGGAGTTTAATCCTACAATTAACAAGCTTTTATTGCAGTTAAAAATATTTAGTGAGAGTTTAAGTTACACTTAATGATAGCATTAAACCTTTTTCTTTCTAGATAGCTGTGGTTTAATTATTGCTCTATACTATTAATCTTGCTTTACATCTGTTACACCTGCAGACTGTAATGCTCATAACAGTGTACATTTTATCACTCATGATAATACAATAATTCATATTTTACCAGACCTACTTAGTAATTAAAATCTGCACAAACAAAAAAGACCATCAGAGGTTTTAAAGCAATAATAAACCATGCAAGGATAGTACTACTTCCATGCCTATCACTACTTAGGATTTTCCTATAATTAAACTGTAATGTTCAGGGAATTAGTAAATGTTAGATGATGTTACTGGCTACTTCATGTTCTAAAGAAATACCAATGGAAATCAGCTTCTATCAATTAATTAATGAGTGATTAGTTTGAGTGAGGTCTAAGTTACAGTCCTATTCAGCAAGGCACTATTGAGGTGGTAGGGATACACAGATGAGAAACAGTCACAGTCCTCCTCTTTGAGAAGCCTGGCCTTCACCAGGGGAGATGGACTATACCGATCAATTAATACGATGCAAGGTAGAGTATGTTAGGGCTAAAAAATGCCATAAAAAATGAGAACATGAGGGGCAGCTAGGTGGCGCAGTGGATAAAGCACCAGCCCTGGATTCAGGAGGACCTGAGTTAAAATGCGGCCTCAGACTCTTGACTCTTACTAGCTGTGTGACCCTGGGCAAGTCACTTAACCCTCATTGCCCCACCCCCCACCCCCCAAAAAATGAGAACATGAGAGATCACTTTTGGCTGGCAAGATTAGGGAAGGTTAACGGAGAAGTTGGCATTGAGCTGGGCTTTGAAGGAAGAAAATTATTTCAACAGGTAGAAATGCATAGGGAATATATTCTAGTCCGGGAAAAACCTGGACAAATGAATGGAGGCAGGAGACTCTGATGACATCAGGGAAGAAAATTCTAATTTGGTTGGAACTTTGGTTGGAGTGCATGAAAGGGGGGTTGTAGAATAAGGTTAGAAAAGACAGTGGAGTCGGGTTATGGTGGGTCTGAAAGGCCACACTGTGCACCAAAGTACACGTCCAATGAATCATTCATTCAGTCAAGCCTTCCAGGCACTGAGCTAGACATGTGGAGTGTGAGTTTCTTTGCTGGAGGAGCTGGATGGATGGGTTGACGTGGTACAACATTTACATAGATGAGGGTGGAGGTTTCTAAGTTTCTGAATACAGAAGTGACTTGGTCAGACCTGTGCCTGAACGGGAGCATTCTGGTAGCTGTTTAAAGGACTGACTAAAGAGGCAAGGGTGCAGGGGAGGCCATTAAGAGGCTGTGAAAACAGTCAGATGAGGGTGATGAAAGCCAGGGATAGGGCGGGAGGACATATTGTCCTTAGTGACCTATGTCTCAAAAATAAAAACACGAAGGGATTCATTTTTAATTTTATTGGAGATATATATATACATATATATATACACACACATATATTTGATACTTTGTTTTTACTCCTACTCCAATGAGCCATCAGCACAACTGTGATAGAAAAGATATGCTGGGAAAGTCTTGGAGTACTTGTCACCAAGCACAGTGGAACACAACAGATCATGTGAAAACCAAAGTATCTTCATGTTTGATTATTTCCCAATGAACGTGGTTCTGGTTTGTGTCCCTCATTTCTGTTTCATGCAATTTTTTTTTAAGTGAGGCAATTGGGGTTAAGTGACTTGCCCAGGGTCACACAGCTAGTAAGTGTTAAGTGTCTGAGGCCACATTTGAACTCAGGTACTCCTGACTCCAGGGCCGGTGCTCTATCCACTGCGCCACCTAGCTGCCCCTCATTTAATTTTCAAAGCAAATAAACTAAGTTTTAAGTACTCTGCTATCTCCATACCAGTGAATAAAACCTACTGTCAAAACTGGGTCATCAGCGCCATAAAGAATACAAGGTGCACAGAATAAAGGCTATGGTGTCTCATGGCTTTCTTGGCAGGATCTCTGTCCCTCTCACACTGGATTGTTTTGTATTCAGCTCTCTTGAAATTTTCCCTTTTAGTGATCCCTCTTTGGAAATATTCTAAAAATTAAATATAATTAAATATTACAGTCATTGTAATCAGGGTCACAAAGTGTTCCCATATTTAGTTCCAGCTGCTCTGGAGAGAAAAGCCAGGGTATAGAGAAACCAAAATAAATTATTTTTTCCAATTTTACATTTATTATTAATCTCAAGGCTCTTCAAAATATAAGTTTCTAGAAGATATTTAACCTGCTTGATATATTCTTCCCTCTCCCTCCTCCCCCCACCCCTTCAGCTAATTATTTCCATTAGGTCCTTTTAAAACCACTCATGTGCTGGATCCTGTGGAGAACATTATGCATTCCTTAAACTCATCAAATTGTCTCAAAAGAAAATATTCCAATCGTAAGTTTGTTACTGTTTTTAAGAGGTTTTTTTCCCCTAAGTCAATAACTAACAGTCTTGTGATTTGAACCCTGTTTTCTTTTTTTTGGGGGGGGTGGTGGAAGGAGGAAAATGTACAAAACTAATTTGATTTTGTGTTGTATTAGGAATGCTTAAAATGCATCTTTGTTCTGGGAGCAATTTGCTGTTTACTTAAGAGGGCAATATGTGTTTATTAAGGAAGGTTTCTTATTCAAAAAAAGAGGATTCTAATAATTATCACCATTTCTACTGCAATGAATTCTCTTTTGCAAGTGACTGAAACTGCTTTGGTAGAGTAACTGACACACTCCTTTTGTGGATACAGTCTACATGGGAAGTCTGGCCTTGGTGCCCATCTTGTTGAAGATATTGAAGAAACAAAATAAAATTGGTTGTGGGATAATATCATTACATGTAGGTCCTTGAATGTTTCTAAAAACTCTATAATTCATGGACATTTTAACTCCTATGTTCTTTCAGAGTTAGTGTCTGTGAATTCTGGGAAGGTTGGTGATTCGTAAATCACTGAGCATGTCATTAATGGATCATCATAAAATATGTACCGTTCAATAATGCAAGAATGGGTGATTATATCAGTGTGGGTGCTCTTTCCTCTGACACCGATCAGGGTAAGAGTAGAGTTTTACTGAGATGTGGCTGAAAAATCCATCATCTGGCACCCAACCTTCTGGCAATAATCTCGGTCGGTCTTAGCCCAGCCTTCTCAGCCTTGGTCCCAGAGTTGGCGGGCTCTTCATCTGATCAGCCAGTTTCTCCAGGAATAGCCAAGTCAAAGTCAGCCCGTTCACTCCTTTATTCCTCTCTGGGCTCTGCTCCCACTGCCTACCTTCTCCTACCCCCTCATGACACCCCTTTAATTTCCTTTGATGTGTCATCTTTCCCCATGAGAGTAAAAGCTCTTTGAGGGCAAGACCTACTTTTATTTTTGCTTGTACTTGTAATTCCAGTGCTAAGTACAGTGGCTGGAACAGAGTAGGCACTTAAATGCTTGTTGATGTGACCTGTCCAAGGAGGACCTCCTGCCACTGGGTTCTTTGCTATTCCTCACACAGGCCATCTTCCCATTCAGCATTTTACTGGCTGTCCCTCATCTCTACCTCCTGTCAGAGTGCCTTCCCTCTGTGGATCATCTTGGTTTTATCCTACATTTGTCTACCCAGATTCTGTTTGTACACAGTTGTTTGAATGTCGGTTTCCCCCTTCAAGGCTGAACTATCTCCTGCTTTTTAAAAACACTGAGCCTGGTACACAGGAGGCACTTTAATAAATGTTTGTTGAATAGCTGATTTCCCAGGCACAGCCCTGGCGGGATGGCCAGAATCTTGTCAATACTTCTTGTGTTCTTCTCTATCTCTCTCCTCAGAGACATCACCCTGTTCTGTGGCTCATGCCTGGCATGCACTCTCTCCTCACCTCCAATTCTTAGAATGCTTTGTTTCCTTCAAAGCTTAGCTCAAGTGAAAACAACATGAAACCCTGTCTGATCCTGTCTGATCGCCCACAGGTGCCAACACCTACCTGGCTCAAAAAAAAAAAAAAAGGACTAGTATTTACACGTCCACACACACATGCATATGTACATATAGAATACTGGCTAGCTGAAATTGATGACTCCTTCCTTTATTTATATCTATGGCACCCAACCCAATAGCTACAATAAAGTAGGCCTCAAACCTTGACACTTACTAGCTGTGTGACCCTGGGCAAGTCACTTAACCCCAACTGTCTCACCAAAAAACCCCAAACAAACAAACAAACAAACAAACAAAAAAACACTTTGAAGAATTATTTTCTCACACACTTAATAAATGCTTGTGCATTGATTTGTTGTTGGTGAAGACTTTTTAAGAACCTGAGATTTTGTCAATGCCATACTAAACTATAATCAGACATAAGATTTTAATGAACTACATTATTAAATAACAATAATGAAAGACGATATAAAGTTAGGTCCTGATTAGGGTTAATAATGAATAATGGGGGGGGGCAGCTAGGTAGTGCAGTGGCTAAAGCACCGGCCCTGGATTCAGGAGGACCTGAGTTCAAATCCGGCCTCAGACACTTGATACTTACTAGCTGTGTGACCCTAGGCAAGTCACTTAACCCCCATTGCCCCACCCAAAAACAAACCAACAAACAAACAAATAAATAAATAATGAATAATGGGGGCAGCTAGGTGGCGCAGTGGATAGAGCACTAGCCCTGGAGTCAGGAGGACCTGAGTTCAAATCTGGCCTCAGACACTTGATACTTACTAGCTGTGTGACCCTGGGCAAGTCACTTAACCCCAACTGCCTCACCAAAAAAAAGAATAATGAATGAAGTGGTTGTATTATTTGAATTCTTACTATATATTTCTATTGGGCTGGAACCAATTATCATAATTTATATAATTATGACTTTGATTAGTGTGAATTCAAAAACATGTGACCACTTCAAAGGATTCATTATTTGAATTAATTTGAACCTAGCTACCTGACCATATTCATTTAAGAGAGGTGCTAGAGACTTAGCCCAAGACTAAATGTGGTGGCAAGAGATTGTTAAAGAGATGTGGCCTTAATGATAGTATAAAAAGGTGGATTTGGAACTGATTGAATGTTAAGATTCAAAGAGCACTTATCAATAGATTAATGCCAACCTATAAAGAAATGTCTGGTAGAGCGCCTTAGGGATTTGTCCCTGGCTCTATCCTACTCAACGTTTTTTATTAACATGTTTATTAAACTTGTGGATGGCATGTTGAGAAGGATATATCAGGATATAAAGTAGCTCTACAGGTTAGAACAATGAATCTAATTAAAATGAAATTTATTGGGTATAAAGTTTTGGCATTCAACTAAAAAAAACTGCAAAAGTACAAGATGGTGAAGAACACTTGGACAAAAGATTAAGCAGAAAATGCTCTTTGGAGCTATAATGGACTGTAAGTAAGTGGTGTAAATTAACAGTAGGACAGTGGAAGTCCACAAAGCCAATGAGATCTTAAAATGCACTAACAGAAGGACAGTATACAAAATGAAGGAGTTGACAGTCTCAAAATGGAGTTTAACTAAGATGGAGGGAAACCTTGAAAACATCATATATAGATCAGTTGAAGGAGCTAGGGATATTTTTCCTGGAAGGAAAGATGCAAGGAGGGAAAGAAAAGCATTTATTAAGCACTTATTATGTGTCAGGCACTGTGCTAAACACTTTACAATCTTATTTCATCCTCACAACAACTCTAGGAAGCAGGTGCTATTATTATCATCCCCATTCTACACTTAGAACACTTAGAAACTAAGACAGATTTATAGGTTAAGCGACTTGTTCAGGGTCCAATAGCTACTGTCTGAGGCTGGGTTTGAACTCAGGTGTTCTTAAAGCAGACCTAGGGAATTAGAAAGAGTGTACATAGAGGGAATGATTGCTAGTGGACTATCCATGATGGGATGACTTCAAAGAAATACAATTAAGGGGTGAGAAAGAGGGATACATTAAGAGAAGGGAGAAGAAGAATAGGGAAAATTATCTCACCTAAAAGAGGTACACAAGGAAGAGCTTTTACAATGCAGAAGACCTGAGGTGGGTGGGTGGGCAATGCCTGAACCTTACTCGCATAGGAAGTGACTCAAAGAAGGGATAACATATGCATTCAGTTGGGTATAGAAATCTATCTTACCCTACAGGGAAGTAGAAAGGAAGGGGGATAAGAGGAGGGGGGCTGATAGAAAGGAAGATGGATTAAGGGAGGTAGTGGTCAGAAGCAAAATAAGAGGCTGGAGTAGAATCTCATGCTTCAGCTAATGTAAAAAAAGCAGGGAGGTAGCAGTCATGATCTCTGACAAAGCAAAAGCAAAACCAGACCTAATTAAAAGAGATATTCAGGGAAACTACATTTTGCTAAAGGAACTATAGACAATGAAATAATATCAATATTAAACATATATGTACCAAATGGCATAACATCTAAATATTTAAAGGGAAAGTAAAATGAGTTATAGGAAGACAGGCAGCAAACTATACTAGAAGGGGGCCTTAACTTTCTCCTTTGAGAATTAGATAAATCTAATAACAATAATAAAAACCAAAGAAAGAAGTGAAGAAAATGAACAGAATTTTAGAAAAGATAGATATGATAGACCTCTGGAGAAAACTGAATGAGAATAGAAAGGAGTATACCTTTTCTTCATCTGTACATGGCACTTTTACAAAAACTAACCATATATTAAGGCATAAAAACTTCAAAAATAGATGGAGAAAAGCAGAAATATTAAATGCAACCTTTTCAGACCATAATGCAATAAAATTATATTCAATAAAGGGACATGGAATGATAGATTAAAAATTAATTGAAAAGTAAATAATCTAATCCTAAAGAATGAGTGGGACCAAGAACAAATCATAGAAGCAATGAATAATTTCACTAAAGAGAATGACAACAATGAGACAACAAACCAAAATTTATGGGATGCAGCCAACTGAATACTTACAGGAAATTTTCTCTCTCTCTTACATGAATAAAAAAGAGAAAGAGTAGATCAATGAACTGGGGAGGAAACTAAGAAGATTTAGGGAAACATGGTTACAAAATTCAAGAATTTGAAGGACTGTCCTATGGAAGTGAGATTAAACTTGTTCTTCTTCACCCCAGCACGAAATTCAATGAGAGTAGGTTTCAGAGAAGCAGCTATTGTTGAATGTAAGGGAAAGCATCCTAACAAAGCTGAACAAAAAGCAGAAGGGTGAGCTCCTTGTGATTAGAAGTCTTTAAGTGAGAGCTGCATTCCCACTAGTTAGAGACATTGTAAAAAGGACTCTTGGTATATGTTGAACTAGGTGGTCTCTGATCTTTCCTTTTTGAGGATTTATAATTCTATACTTGAAGCTCTGCTACAAGGCATTTTAAAAGACAGCCCTACCAAATAATAGCAACAGAGCTATCATTGGCCACAAATATTAATTTTTAAAAATAATGTGAAGTTCTGGTGATTTTGTTTTGGAAAACTAAAAAAAAATAAAAATGACAACATGAACAAAGGCTATTATGAACAGTGCAGAGTCATTGTGGTCCTATGGCTGATGACTGTAGAAAGCCAAATGGGCTGTGTCCTGTCATTTTCTCTCAGGCAAAGAAATTTAGAAGAAATTAACTTGCTAAAATGAACATAATAGCTCCCATCCTATCCTCCCCAAATCTGTGACTATTAAAAGTTGTGGGTTTTTTTATAATATTCTTACAGAATAATTCTCTATGGTTTCTTAATCTCTTTGAATAACCCTGTTTTTAGCTTTCAAAGCTCCTATTGTAGACCATATGTATTTGCCTAGTGTGCAAATACACATTATTATTACAAGAGTTAATATAGAAAACAACTAGGCAGAGAAGAGGAAAGGACTGCAGATGTGATGATGCTCCCATAAGTGATCCCTGACTGAGTAAAGACAGGAAAGACTCAAGGACAGCTCAGAAATGTAACAAAGTCACGTGGACTGATTCCAGAAATCTCGAGAAGTCAGACCACAGCCAGGCTCATTCCTGAAAGAATGGAGTACTATACTTTGCCCTTTTCTCTTCCATATGCATATCCTTGATATATGACCAGCCCTGGGGAAAGCAGTGACTAGAAGAAATGTGTCTCCAGATACCTATCATCTCTTCTTCCTCCCTTGGCACTAAATGCCCCAATTATGTCCCTGGAAATTCAATGGTCCCTCACCCAGGAATGTCTGACATAAGATTCAAATTGAACTTTCCCAATCTGTCCAATCAAATTTTTATGGAGGAAGCATTTGATAAACTAATCCTAGCTACAGTGATGATGACTGATAATACAATGTATGACCCTTACCCAAGAGCATTTGCATTTTTAAAAAGGATTGCAGGGACCAGGCTTGTTTAAATCTAATCATATAAATCTCTAATCATGATTTTTGTTGGGGGAGGAGTCATACTGTATAGGCACTTGCCTGTACCAAAGTCCAGCCAGGGCAGCATTATTATGATACAGAAATGGGTGGGAGGGTTAGGGTTCTCTGGACTAAACATCAAATATACATATTACCGTGAGTCTGTTTCTGTATAATCCTACTTCTCTTTCAAAATCTCAAGAGAAGAGAGAATAAAAACAAAACACAACTTTCTATATTACATCTCACTTTTAAAAATTGTCTTCTTTTTAGTGCTATATTTTGTTGTTATATATAATAATCATTTTCAAAGATAAAAGGTTAAAAAAATGAAAAAATGAAACCTGGTTTAGCAAAAATAGCCAACATTGCCACATGTCTGACATTATGTGTGATATTCTACATTCCTATTCTTCTACAGAATCAGAAGGTAGACCATCTTATTTGAGTAACACCAACAAGGTCAGTGTCACAGAGTACATAGTGAGGGGGTAGGATGTGAGGAAGAGACAGAGGAATGTCAAATGGAGGATTTTATATATGATCCTAGAGGTGAAAGAGAACCACTGCAATTTATTGAATAGGGGATGCTGTGATAAAAACCTGTGGCTTAGGAAGATTTGACAGTTATGTGAAGGATGGGCTAAAGTGGGGACTTGTGGTAGGGAGACCAACTATCTGGTTATTGCAATTATCTAGGCATCCAGGCATGGGGTAATGAGAGAAGAGGATATATACAAGAGATGTCATGAAGGGAAAATCAATAGGTCTTGGCAGTAGATTAGATATAAGGGGTGAAGGAGAGTTAGATGTTTATGGTGGACATCTAGGTTATGAATCTGGGGGACTGGGAGGAACAGTAAAAAGGAATAAAACTATTTCCATTTGGTGGCATTTTTGCCATTTGATAGGTGTGAGTTGAATCCTCAGAGTCATTTTGCTTTCTGTTTCTCTCCTAATACTGATTTCAAACAATTTTTCACATAATTATTAATAGTTTGAAATTCTTTTGAAAACTGTTTGATCCTGATTATATACTTTAACAATTTTATCATTTGAGAAGTGGTGTTTGGGCTAATATATCTGTGATAGTTGCCTATATATCTTGGATATAAGAACTGTCTCAGAAATATTTCAAGCAGTTCCCCTCCCCCACCCTATTCCCAACTATGACTTCCCTTCTTTTTCCAAGTTGCATTGATTTTGTTTGTGCCAAAGGTTTTCAACAATTTCATGTAATTAGAAAGATTGTTGGTTTTTTTTTTCTGTGTGATAGCTTCTATCCTTTGTTTAGAATTCTCCTCCTAGCCATAGCTGTGTAAAGATACCTACCTGAGTTATTTTTCTTTTATTAGTTTGATGGTGTAACCTTTGATATTCTGGTCATATATCCATTTTGAGATTACTAGGTCATATGATAGAAAATGTTTATTGACCTAAACCTAATTTCTGCTAAACTGCTTTTCAGTTATTCTAGAATTTATCAAATAGTTCTATCAATACCTAATAATTTTGATGATTATAGTTTAATTTAAAGTATTGATATAACTATTCTAGTTCATTTCTCTTTTCATTATTTCTCTTGAAATAAGGACCTTTGTGCTTCTACTGAATTATTAATTTTCTAGTTCTAGCACTAAATCTGTAAAACTATTTAGGTGGTATTGCCCTTCTTACTATATTGATGAGGTTCTACCATGTGCCATTAATGACACTCAAATTAAGCCATTCTTTATTTCTTTGAAGAAAGTTTTCTTTCTATCATGTACATTGGCAGATTAACTCCAAAACATTTTAAGCATTTATAGGTATGTTGTATTGAACAGGAGTTCCCTCCCATTATTTCCTCTTGAATCCTGGTATTCCCTAAGAAAAATGCTGATGGGGTGGTTTTTTTTTTTGTATTTATTTAATATCTTGTTAAGTTGCTGAGTTAATAGGATAATGAAGTAATTATTTGTCTGGGCTTGCTGATTCACTGGGGTTTTCTAATAATATTATCATATCTTCTACACAGTAAAAATTGTATTTCTGAATTAATATAGATAATGGGATAAGGATATTGGGGATAATTAGGGATAATTCTGTCTTCTCTCTTTTAAAATTTATGTCTTAGGGCAGCTAGGTGGCATGGTGGATAAAGAGCTGGCCCTGGATTCAGGAGGACCTGAGTTCAAATCTGACCTCAGACACTTGACACTTACTAGCTGTGTGACCCTGGGCAAGTCACTTAACCCTCATTGCCCCACAAAAAAAAAATTATGTCTTTAATTTCTTTCTTTTATTTTATTACTACTGTCATTTCCAGAAATGTCAAATAATAGGGGAAAAGAGGCATATGTTTTATTTCTGGTATTTATTGGGAAAGATTCTAATGTTTCTCCATCCCAAACAATGCTAACTTGGTTATTTAGATATTTACTTTATATTTAAAACAATCCCTCTATGACTAATTTCTGTAGGTTTTTTGGGTTGTTATTGCACAAATGAGTATTGTACTTTGTTAAAGATTTTTTTGAATTTATTGGTACTGTGTAATTTAAAATTCTAAATGTGGGTTCTAATCTGTCCCCCCCCCCAGTTTTGGGGGGAAACTGACTAAAATCACTGATAAGTGAGTTTAGAATTTTTTAAGGGTTTATTGAAAGATAATAAAAGAAAGAGAAAGATTGAGAAAAGATTTCTTATAACCTGGCAATCCTAGCCTTCCTAATCTCCCACTTCTGAAGTTCCCAGCCACCATGCCGATGTCTCGCAGCCAAAGAGGAAGCACAGTCCCCACAGCCCCCACTTCCTCCTTCATGTTCCCCTCCCAGAAATAGGAGGCTCCTCAAGTTGATTGGCTGGTAGCCTTGATAGACAGTACCCATGAGCAAATGTCACTTCCTGACGCCAAGGACCTTGCCCTCAGAGGCCTTCTCATGGTGGAGTTTTTCTACAGTAAGACTCCAGCAGGTGGCATCATTCCAATCGTTACAGTGCAAGAACTGATTTGGATGTTTTTGTTTTTAATGAATCATTACATTTTTATTTTCCTAATGTTCAACTATCTCTGCATACAATTTAGTTATAATGAATAACTTTTTGTCCTACTCTTTTTGCATCAATACTTAGTCGTGATACTGATCTACAGTTCCTTGGTTGTTGTCTTTTAAATTCATAAAAGTTTGGTTGGGTATTTTCTCTCTCAAATTTATGAATAATTTTTATAATTTAATTTTAGAAATTCTGAACTTACCCAAAAACAAATAAAATGAACAACTTCTTATTCAAAGTGGTACAGAAAGAGTATGTGAAATGGTGAATTGAGAATAATTTGTGTATATTAATTACTCTTTAAATGTTTGATAGAATTTACCTTAAAGTCTATCTGGAACAAGGATTTCTTGTCCTTCCACATCTTCTTTTTTTTTTTTTTTTTTTTTTTTTTGGTGAGGCAATTGGGGTTAAGTGACTTGCCCAGGGTCACACAGCTAGTAAGTGTCAAGTGTCTGAGGCCGGATTTGAACTCAGGTCCTCCTGAATCCAGAGCCGGTGCTTTATCCACTGCGCCACCTAGCCGCCCCTCCTTCCACATCTTCTAACCAATGAAGCTCCTTATTCAATTTCATTTTCTCTGACTGGATTAAGATCTCTATTTCATGTTCTGTTAATCTGAATATTCCTCTCGTTCTTTTCAATTCTAAGTTTTACTTGGAATTTAATTATATATAGTAAATTCCACTTTTTCCCATTTGTTGATATATGACTGTTCATTATTCATTCCGGCATTTTGTTTTCTCTTGTGGTTCAGGTTTTCTGAGTTTATTAAATTTTTAAAAGAAACTGTTTGATAACTTTCATAGTCCTTTTGTTTTTCATTTTATCTAATTTTCAATATTTATTTCTCAACACCTAATTTTCAACATCCAATTTTCAACATTTTTTGTGCTTACTTTGCATCTATTTATTGTTTTTCTAGTTATTAAAATTGCATACTCAGTTTCTTCTCTTCCTCCCCTTAGTTTGTTAATGTTTTCAGAAGTACAATTATTACTGTATCTAGCTTTAGAAGCAGTCCAGATATGTATTAATGTCATATTTCATTGTTACCACACTATTTTATATTGAATTTTTTATGATTTATTTTTTGCCCCATTCAATATATTCAGTATATACTTATTAAGTCTCCACTGGGTTTGCATCCTTTACTTATGTCTCCAAATTATATTCTTTTTGTTAGAATTTGCAAGAATTTTACTTTTTTGTTTTTTTGCATTTATTTACAATTTCTATAAACTCTAGCAGGATAGACCATAGCATATAGTTTTGCTTTTTTTTTTTTGGTTAGACAACATGGTGCTGAGAAATATGTATATTCTTTAATATTCCCATTAAGGATATGCTATATGTCTTTAAGATCTAAGCTCTCTGGCAGTGTTTCAGTTCAGTATTTCTCTTTTTGTTTCTGTTTGATATGCTTAGCTTTGATAGTGGATATTAAGATTTACTACTATTTAGGTCTTTTGTAAGTTCAGTTAACTTTCCCTTTAGGAATTTAGGTGCTATGCCATTTGGGGCATATACATTTAGTACCGTTATTGGTTCATGCTCTCTGGTTCTTTTAAACTTTAATGCAGTTGGTCTGATTATCTATCTTGATGTCGACTTTTTATTTGTTCTGTCTCATATGACTGCCTCACTTACAAGTTCATATCATTATGGCAAGTTTAAATCTTCCTAAAAGTAAGAGCCAGTCTCTCTGTTACACACACACACATCCTATTTCACTATTATCCAATTTACAACATTTATTTGTATTTTGAAGAAATATATAATATCTTCTTGCCTGAGGGGATCAGTAGATTAAACCACTATCATGGAAAAAGTTGGCCAGGTCCAAGAAAAGAAAATTAGGGGGGAAAAAAGTAAAGCAATTGCAAAAACAATCCATTATTTTGACAAGGCCATGTCAAAAGCACAAGTTGGCAAAGTGAATGCTTAGTGAGACACCATTTGGGCCTGACCTTTAGAGTTAATGCTAGGAAACACCTGGTCATCAGGTCTACACTAAATGTTTCAATACCCTTAGTCCTTAGTGTCCCTTTGTTTACCACTCTTTTCACTTCATGAGAAACAGCACGGTTTTATGGAAAGAAAGTTGGCCTTGCAGCCAAGAAGACCTGAGTTCAAGTTCTATGTTTGAAACAGTAGCCACGTGACCCTGGACAAGTGTTCTAACATCTTACTGCCCAAGGGAGCTAAAGAGAGGGCACCAGGTGAAGGAATTTCTTCTTCCACTAAACAAATGAAATCACAAGTCTAATACTCATCCCTATGCCTATCTCTGTCTTTAATTCCTATCCCTTTTACCTCGTGTTCTCTGGTCAAACCTGAACTTACATGTTAGAGTTTTTGTTTTTTGTTTTTAAAGGGTGGAGAGGATAGAAAGGCAGACTGAGAAACAAATGGAATAATGGCTGAGAGCAGAAGAGAGTCAAAGCCACACTACTTTCTGAGCTTGATAGCTGCGGTCAATCATAAATGTAAAAGTCCAAATTAGGTTGGTGAAACAATAATGTATATGAAGTTGACTAAATTTTGGTGCCAGTAAGCACTTTTGAAGTGGAAAAATATATACTGGGTAAAGAATATAGTGGGCTGCCTTATTTGAGAAAACTTTTGACTGTATGAGAAAATGTCAATATGTGTATAAATGTGTGAGTAGTATGTGCCCTTCTCTACCCTCCCCATCCCTCCACCCTCATAGCAACCCTGTAAGTGCTATTTTCCCAGATTAGAATGGAAGTTCCTAGAGGATAAGAACATTTTTATTTGCTCATATTTATATCCTCAGAGTTTAGCACAGTGTCTGGCTTAATAGATGCTTTATCAAACCATATGCAAATGCATACACACACACACACACACACACACACACATATATATATATATATATACACACATATATGTATATATGTACACACACGTTTGTATAAATTGGCTTAAGATTTATCCAAGGATGACAAATGCCATACATCTTTATAGCCTTAAAAAAACTTTGTAAAAGTGCTTTCAAAGGGAATCTTTCATTTATAACAATCCTGAATACTTATAGCCTATATACTATATCTTGTATGAGAAGTAATTATCCATCCATATTTTGTAGATGAAGAAAGTATCACACATAGCTAGGTCTACAGTCAAAAGTTATCTGATAATATTAATGACTGATATTTTTATAGTGCTTTAAATTTTCCAAAGCAAAGAAAGTATCACACATAGCTAGGTCTACAGTCAAAAGTTATCTGATAATATTAATGACTGATATTTTTATAGTGCTTTAAATTTTCCAAAGCACCTTAACATATACTATCTCATCTGATAAACCAAAACAACTCTGTGAAGTAGATTCAATTATTACTCCCACTTTACAGTTGTTGAGATTGAGGCTCAGAGACATTAAAGACTTGCCCAGGGTCAAACCTCTGTTAAATGTCTATAGTGGGGTGGAGCTAACCTAAGGCTTTCCAGCTCATGCACTTTCCACTCTCATTACACTAAGGTTTTTCTCTGAAAAAGGAAATTTAATAAACATAATTCTAAAATCACATAAGCATATCAATTACTGATCCACAGGACTTTGCTTCCAACTCTGCCACAGATCTGCTATACATATGGGAACTATGTTTTCCTGAGTAGCCTGAGAGGATATTTCTGAAGGACTTCTATAATGAATCACAGGCTGCTATTTTTCAAGTACTCCAGTTGTGATACAGTGGTAATTACATCTATAGGACCCTACAAGATTTAGAGAGCTTCCTTTCAGGGAAACTCATTAAGGGAACTATAAAGATCTAAGAACTTACAAAGTGAAATTAATTGCTGCATTTGGTCAGCTAATATTAGAATTATGGGGTCTAGAGTTGCGTTTCTGTCTAGTTTATATAGAATGGAAGCATGAAGAAGCTTATCTTAGTACCTTATTATAGATCCAATAAGCATTTACTGAGTGCCTACTATTTACTGGGGTTAATACCATACATAAGAAAGAAATGGCAGGGAAAATTAAATGACTGGGTATTTGGATATTTTAATTATTGAATGATAATAAAAGGGAATATTTGTGTATTCTGATACTGACAAAAACTGATAAAATACCTTTAGAAGAAAGTCTCTGAAGCAAGGGAAAAAAAAAAAGAAAGAAAAGGGATGTTGGAGAAACACAGACCAAACAAAAATGTGCATGAAGAGGCCCTGAATGAAGTAGAGCTGGATATAGTGCACTGTGGGGAATTAGTTCAATTACAAGTGACTCTTTCTGGAGTTTTGAAGGATATAGTTAGTAAGCTATAAATAAAAGAAATCTTTGGGGACCACGGGAAACTTACATGAGAACTGTTAAGATTGTACATGACAGAAAGGTAGAATTTTTTCATATGTTAAACATAAGTCACAGCTTAAGAGAAGGTTCTGATTTGCAGCAACAAAAACTAGGAAATAAAAAGGGTGGTAGATGCCAAGATAAGGATAGGAGTACAGGAAGAAATTCAGTGCTGGAGGAGTCAGGGAGAGAAGACACAGGTGATGACAGGAATTGCTTCATATGTAAAAGATGAATTTTCTGAATTCTGAACAGCTTTCTGAGAAAGATCTAGTAGACTAACAATATGATATGGAAGCCAAAAAAATCTAAGGAGAGGCAGAGCTTCCCAGAATAAGCTGTACTTTCCCATGGTCAGAACACAAAGGGTTACACCTGTTGTTAGGCGTAGGTACTACCACACTTTAAGAAGCCTATTCATAAGCTAGAGAAAGTAGCTGCTGTTGTTTTGTCCTTTCTGTCGTGTCTAACTCTTTGCAACCCTTTTGGGATTTTCTTGGCAGAGATACCGGAGTGGATTGTCATTTCGTTTACCAACTCATTTTACACATGAGGAAACTGAGGAAAGGAGGATTTAGTGACTTTCCCAGGGTCATATGGGTAGTAAGTATCTGAGGCCACATTTGAACTCAAGTCTTCCTAACTCCAGGAAGATAGCAAACAGAATGGACGCTGGTCTTGAGTTCATACCATATTAAACAATCTGGTCCATCAGTCAATAAACATTTATTAAGTGCCTACTATGTGCCTGCACCAGGGATACAAAGAAAGGTAAAAGTCCCTGCCCTCAAGGAGCTCACACAGTCTAATGTAGAAGACAAAATGCAAATAACTACATATAAGTAGGCTAGATACAAGAAAAATTGGAAATCTGGTGAAGGAGCTCTAGAAGTTTACCCTGGAGAAAAAAATATCCATAGGGACCATGATAAGTATATTCAAGTATTTGAAGGGTCAGCTTACAGAACATTTAAACTTGAACTATTTGGTCCCCGAATACAAAACTAAGAGCAACGAAAGTTACAGAGATGTCTTGATGTTCTGGGAAAAAACAATTTAAACTGTACAAAAGTGGAATAGGCTTGAGAGGTAGTGGGTTCCCCCTTACTAGTGGCCTTTAAGAAAAGACCTGATGACCATTCCTTGCATATGAATGTAAAAGTGACTCTTATTCATGGGTGAATGGAAAAGATGGCTTTTGGAGTCCCTGGAATTCCAATTCTATTTTTAGCACCGATTCACCATCCCACCATATTCTAGAAAATATTGTGAGCTTAGAGAAGGAAAGGTTCTGGCTATCATGTGGTAGAGAGATTTAGCCTCATTTAGCTTGATTTTAAAGGACAAATGTAGTAACAGTGATTGGAGGTTGCAGAAAGGCAGATCAATATAAGAAAAAAAAATTTAATCATTAGAGTCATACTGTGAACAGTTATAAACTAGAAGGAAGGCTATAAGGTTATTGCAGTACTTCCGGCTGGTGATGATGAGAACCTGTAATGCAATAATGACAATCAGAAGAACGAAAGGGAGATGGACACAAGAAATATGGCATAGGAGGAATGACCAGGGCTTGGTAGATAATTGGATATATGAGGTGACAAAGATGAATCAAAGGTAATTTCTGGGTTTTGAATGCCATAGATGATGATATAGCCAATTTATACATAGTTACTTGCATGTCGTCTCCCACATTTTTGACTTGTACACACCATGGTTTTTACATTAACTTTTGTATAAGCACATCTCTCCCATCCTACAACTGTGATGTTGATTTTTTAAACCCAATTATAAGACTTTACATTTATTTGTGTTAAATTTCATCTCTTAAGATCTGAATGATCATGTTAGCCTATTTGTTTAAAGGATATTCTTACAATCTAATCTTTTAGATATTCCTCCCAGATTCATATCTCCCATAAATTGAATAAGCATATTATTACATTTTTGTTTATTACTAATTGTTGTGAACAATGAAAAGACAGAAAACAGGGAGAAAGGAAAATGAATGGCTTTGACAACTCACCCACAGATTGCATAACTGATCCCTGAATAACTAAGCTGATTTTAAGAAATAGTCCTTTTGTCTCTACTGATTTTGGACTCCTGACTTCCCTTGCCTCTGTTCTCATTACTCTGAGATGTATCATTATTAAAATTAATAACAGCATATAAATACAATAGTATTGATGAATAGTTGATTTTGTTTTGTTAGAATGTATCAACATCTCTACAATTTTATAAACAGGAAAGGGGAAGTAAACAGAATGCAGAGCAAGGAAAGTTAGTGGACACTGGATTCATCACTGCACCCATTTGCTTAATTTTAAAATCAAAGATGTTTAATGGCCACAAATAGGCGTCCACTTCATTAGCTTTCTAAAATGTTTTCATTTACTCAAAGGTATTTATTATCGTAAGTCTTTTAGTTTTACCGACCAGTCATCTAGCTACCAAGTAAAGCAAACTGAGAAGCATCTTAAGTACATTACTGGGCAAACGTCTGAGAATTCTGTTTTAATGTTTGAGTATACTTGGCATTATGATAACTTATGTGATATGTATAAATATCGTAGAACATTGCATTGTGTCTTCAAGATGAAAAAAGTAAGCATGTCTAATTGTTAGGAAGCACTGTGGAAACAAAAGTTTATGCTGTGATACCGAGGCCGGTAATATTGAATGTAACAGAAACAGAAGACAAAAATCATCATTTGGGGAACATCATTATATAGTGTTATACCTGAGGAAAAAAATTAAAACAATCCTAATTTATTCAGCTGCATCCTCATTCTCCATTTTTCTTAACTAAACTAGATAAGAGGCAAAGAAAAAAATGAACAAAAAAAGAACGTCCATCATCCAAATTAGCATACAATGCATTTAGCATTCAGCCGACAGGATCTGTGATTGGTGGGTTCTAATGTTGTGTAGTTCTTGCCTTAAAGGAATATTGCGTATTTAAACAGTAGCACATGGGGTTTAGTGGTTTCATTTAGCTACTTGGGCTCCTACAGAAGCTAGCAACAAAAGACTCTGGTGGCAAACAGCTAATTCATTAATTAACCAAAGTATTTTTCAGGAAAGCAAAGCACTAAACAATACAGTACAGAAAGTGTCATTGTAGTGGTTTCAGGTCCCTATCTGCAGAATGTGTGGCAGAGGCAAGCAATGTCTATGCTGTTTCTAATTATTCCAATTATCATGGCACACTATGAAAACTTGATTAATAACACTGAAGATATTGTTGTGGCAATTAGCCATATGGTTGTGGGACTTTATTCTGTCACGATTTAGCCATTAGCATCTACTTATGTTTGTCAGAACAGTGCATCCGTGACAAGTTGAAGTTCTGCTCACCTTGCCGAGTCCCCTGTGAGCAACGCTGGAGAACTGTTTATTCCTAGGAGTCTCTGCCTGAGTAAATTTTTCATGTGGCATCAGGTCTGACTGGGGACAAATGTCAAATAGCTTATGCGACAACCCATCAAGCTAGGCTTTCTTTGCAAAGGTACTCAGTAAATTGTGTGTCAAGACAAACTACTTTCAACTAACAATTTGACCAATGAAATTAGCTGATAGAGATTTATTCTATATATGTTTGTGGTCAATTTCTTAGAAAAATAGACCTTTGTTACATTATATATGCTATATGTATTTCTTGAAATTATAAAATAAGGAAATGGAACTACTAAAATAAGCTTTTATAAACACAAAAAAGTTTTTCAACTATTTGAGAGAACACTTAAAATATTTTCATAAGGAAGATTTTATGGAAAAACCCTAATAAGAGAATAACCAAATAATTTTTAGTAGGGGTATTCAGTCTATAAACATTATAGAAACAGATACAAATAGTAGTAGGCCCTGTAAAGAATGGCTATAGTCACCAACTATCAAACTGACCAAATCTTTATTAAATATAGTTGAGAAAACTGAAATTAACTAGTTTCAATAGTTAGATTTTATATTCCTTGTCTTCAGATATGCTGAAAACAAATTTAAAAATTTCTTTTAGTAGTAAACTTACTCAATAGATTTAGGAAAAGTTGAGGGAGTTTTGACTGTGTTGTAGTGTACTATGAATGCAGTCCTATTTATAACAGATTAGGGTTTTAGGGGGAAAGTATGGACAACTGAGGAAAGGTAGAGATCACATGAAGAATTAATCTATTGCTTCTTTTCTCATGTTTAGTCTACTTCCACTTATCAAAAAACAGTGCTGGGACAAAGGAGAAGACTTTCCAAATTCTTGTCTAAAATTTTTCAGTCTGAGAGAATACCATGCTAAGAGAGTTTCTGCTTCCATGGCAATAGTACAAACAACCACACTGATAGAAAAGTCCTAAATATTACCAACAGCAATTAAAGGTGGAAACAATGAAGGCCCTCAGGGAAAGCCAAACAAAAGCCAAAAGACAGAAGCAGTGTTGAGGCACCAGAGAAAACAAAGGGAATTAATAAAATCAGTAGTTTTAAATTATATTTAGGAAATAGAAAGCACATTAAAAGTACATAGATTATTGTTTTTCTAAAATCTCATTCCTCATATCCTATTATGTTGTTTCATCTTATTAGTGTAGGTTATGGTGGCATTTGGTCTGTGTTCAGTGTGTTTATTCGCTTAATTTTCATAGCTTGTGCTCTAGTGCTTAATGAGTTAATAAAGAAATAGGAAGATAATCTGGCAAACTTTGGGGAACTGGCTATGACCCTTTGATGAAAGTGATTACATCTAACAAGTCTTAAAAAGACACTGGGATTAAGTTGAGCCATAGTCACTCTAAAAAGTTCCAGTGACAGTGACCCCTCAACAGTTAATGTCATCTTGGACTAGGCGCTAGAGGAGAGCAATTTATTGTGTTTCCCAAAACTACTAAGGTTCTTTTCCTCTGGGCCTACATGGTTAACTCTGCCTGTCTACTAAGTTCACTGAGTAATAGCCAGTAGGACCATTTTAAGAATGGAATTCAATTCAGCTAAACAAATACCTCTAGACCATATGGAACTAGTACCAAAGAATGAACCACATTATTGGGGGAGTTTCATGAGACTCTATTTTGAGCAGCAGACTCTTTATTAACACTTTAAGTGACTTCAGAAAGTCTTCTTTCCAGGCTGGCATTCTAGAAATCAGGTTATAGATTTTATACTCTTCCTGTTTAAGGCGAAGGAAAAGGAATAGACATTTATATAACCCCTAGTATGTGCCAAGTGCTGTGCTAATCTTGTGAAATAAGCACTCTGCTGTTTACAAATATTACCGCGTTTGATCCATACCACTAACCTGAGAGGTAGGGGCTATTATTGTTATTCCAATTTTACAGATAAGGAAACTGAGGCAGATAGAGTGACTTGCTTTGTATGTGAATGACCCGGTACATGAGTGAGGCTGGATTTGAACTAAGGTCTTCCTGATTGCAGGCCCACTGCTTTACCCACCATGCCATCAAGTGCCTCTGGTGGCAGTTTAGGGAACAAAATTCTTACTGAGATATGGTCATCAGGACCTTGAGGAGACTAGCCAGAAGTGTGTTATTATAGCCTTCCCTGGGAGTGCTGTAGTCTGAAATGGAAGAGAAAGGAAGAGGGAATGGGAAAGGAATAAGCATCTATGTAGGACCTACTAAGTGCCACTGAGCAGCTAGATGGCACAATGGAAAGAGTGCCAGGCCTTGAGTCAGGAAGATGCATCTTCCTTAGTAGCTGTGTGACCCTGGGCAAGTCACTGAACCCGGTTTGCCTCAGTTTCCTCATCTGTCAAATGAGCTGGAGAAGGAAATGGCAAACCCCTCCACTATCTCTACCAAGAAAATCCCAAACGGGGACACGAAGAGTCATACACTATTCAAAAAGAATTGCACAACAACAACAACAACAACAACAACAACAACAACCGTGTGCCAGGCACTCTGCTAAGTGCTTTCCAAATAACATCTCACTTTGTCCTCACAACAATTTTGAAAAGTAGGTACTATGATTATTGCCATTTTACAGCTAAGGAAAGTGAAGCAGACAGGTTGGATATGAACAAGATCTTTGTGACTCTAGGCTGACTGAGTGTTCTGTGACTAGTCTTAGTCTTAGTAAACCACAGATGACATGTGAGGGTATTGTCTCTCTAGAGAGCTTTCATACTGAGTTTCTATACACTTAATTTTATTTAACATGCCCCTAATAATCAAAAGGGATAAAGTCTGGCCTCTTTATAAAGTCAGTTTATACCATTCACCACAGGGAAAGGTCCTTAGTGAGTGCATTAGGAAAAAAACTTAGGGGCCAAGAATGACACTGAGAACATTAGCTAAGAAGGTACAAGAAAAAATGGGAAAAAAATTAAGTTGGCATAGACAGATAATAGAAGGCAGAGAAATGGCTTGAACTCACTGAAATGTAAATGAAAAAAGAAAGAAAGAAAACCAAGGAAGCATTTAGAGAGGTAGAAGAACTTCTATCTATTCAGCTAGTAACAAACTGAATACATTTAATTGTATTTAGGAGTGTTTATTTGAACATTTACTTTAATTGGGACATTTTATTGTTAATAAACGAAAAGTTAAATTTATACATCTGTAAATTACTAAGTAAATAATTATGTATGTAAACTTATTAAAATAAAAAGCACAGTTTAGTGTATTCAGAGATGTATTCCTTCTTGCATTTGTTATCCATGCCTGAATTATGATGGTAATAATTGACATTTACGTTGCACTTTGTGTCTACAAAGTCTTTTGTGTACATTTTATAAGCTGGTCCCATGAGCCCTGTGATGTTGAATGGAGTATTTCCACTTTGCAGATGAGAAAAGTAAGGCTGAGACAGGTTAGGTGGTTTGCCTCAGGTCACATAAGCAGTAAATAGGGGAGGCAATGCCAACACCCAGATCCTTTGGATTCTAAGTTCGGTGTTCATTGTCCTATATTATGCCACTATCTAGAAGTAAAGAGCATCTTTTTTTGTTTAATAGTTCTTCAGTTGTGCCTGATGCTTCGAGATCCATTTTGGGGTTTTCTTGGCAAAGATATTAGAGTGGTTGGCCATTTCCTTCTCCAGCCCCTTTTACAGAAGAAGAAACTGAGGCAAACAGGGTTAAGTGACTTGCCCCTGGTCATATTGCTGGTAAGTGTCAGAAGTCAGATTTGAACTTAAGAAGATGAATATTCCTGACTTTAGGCCTGGACTCTATCCACAGAGTCGTCTAGCTGCCCTATAAATAGCATCACCGTCTTAACAAGGACTTCTGCTCACCTACTGTTGTTAGTATTCTTAGATGAAAAAAGACTCTACAAGATGAATTCTTTTTACTGGCATAAATATTATTTCTCCACTTACCATATTACACACACTCCTAAAAAGCTTTATGCTATATAAAAACGGGTATCTCAAATCTTGACTTAATATTTTAAAAACAGAAGTCTCTTCCTATAGAAACCATTCTGGCTTCAAGAAGTAATAAAATCAAAGTAAAAATGCAGTAAATTTTAAAAAATTTGTACTTAAAAAATCACTTTCTATTTAAATTATCCAAGGAAAACAACATAATTTTTAAGGGCATCTCAATAATGATACATACAATCATTATCAAAACAAAACAAAACAATGCACCAGCTGAGATAGGACTCAGATACCAATACTGAGGAGATGATGGAATGGCATATAGAAAAGGGGACAGATACAGATAGAGACTTTAGTGATGATATCTATGAAAGGTTACCAGAAAATACAAGCCAATCTCCTATAGCAGAACTGAGTATACATTATCTAAATTTGTTGTTCCTCTAGACCTAGCCCCCAAATATCTGTTGCTCATGTAGGTTATTGATAGGATTCAAGCAACTTTATCTCCTGTTAACATTTTAGCACTCTGAGCTTATTGTTTGTCTATGCATATCTTATACACTTTTTAAAAATTTTTGCTTTTTTTCTCATTTGAATTGATGCATCCTCCTTTTAAAGAGATGGGATTTTTCATCCTCTGTTGTAATTCAAACGAATTTCTTTATTATCTAAGTTCCGCAGATCAATCAAAGAGCTACTTTTGGTTGATTCTTTTTCCTTTTTCTAGTAGCCCAAGTGCTTAGTATCTTGCTTGGCACATGGTAAGTGCTTTTTGTTGTTGTGTCTGAGTTGTTCAGTTGTGTCAGACACTGTGAGCCCATTTGGGGTTTTCTTGGAAAAGATACTGGAGTGGTTTGCCATTTCCCTCTCCAGCTCATTTTACAGAGGAGAAAACTGAGGCAAACAGGGTTAAGTGACTTGCCTAGAGTTACACAGCTGCTACGTATCTGAGGCCAGATTTGAACTCTGGTCTTCCTGACCCCAGGGCCAGCACTGTCCACCGTGTCACCCAGCTGCCCCACAGTAAATGCTTACTAGATCCTTATTGATTTAATTTACTATAAACATTTCTTTTCTCCTGCTTTGATCTTTGGAGAACATTTTCCCTCTAATTCTCTTGCTTTCATATCCATATCCCAAACATACACATTCTCTGTTTCTTTGACTGTTTTCTTATTCTTGTTTCTGCTAACAGGGATAGCTGAGGCTTTTCTATAGCCAAATTGTTCTGAAAGGTAGATGGGGGGTTCAGCTACCACAGGGAACCACTCTCCATTTTGGGGAAGGGCCCCAAACCAGCCATCCCTGATCCTCTGGGATCAGGAACCATGCTCCCCACTCTCTTTGCAGCTTCATGTCTGGTCTTTCCTCTTTTAGAATGCCAGCTACCAGGGAATGATCTTCTTTGTTTGCTTGTTATTTGTACCTCTCTAACACTTAGCACAATTCCTGGCATGTGGTAAGAGCCCGAAAAATGCCTGTTGACTGATTCACAAAGGACAAGTAAACTTGCCTAGTTTTACTTTCTTGCGATGTCAAAACAAGTGATTTTTACAAGTCATTTATTTGTCTTGCATTTTTTAAACCCCAATATCTTGACTACATAGTACTCTATTAGTATAAGTGGTAGAGTAGTTGCAGATATGCATCGGGATAGGGGTTTGCTCACTAGGAATACTCTATACTGATGAAACTGCAAATCTGGTCTGAAAAACCACAAATCTTGACAGATACTTTCTATACTTCAGATAGCATAGAGCTACAATTCGAATGAACATAAAAACAAAGAATTTTAAATCTGGAAGGGAGGCTAGTGGTTCCCTTATTCCATAGATGAGGGAAATGGGCCCAGGGGCATGAAGTAACTCTACAAGGTCATTCAGCTCATTCAGAGAAGACCCGCATTTCCTGCTTTCCACCATACCTGTACCCTAGAAAATCCTCTTAGCATTAGAAGAATGGGGAGTGGGAGAGAGAGAGAGAAATTCAATAACTGTTTAACAATATCCACAAAGAAATGGGCAGCCAGCTGGTGCATGGAGTGCTGGGCCTGGAGATGGGAAGACTCATCTTCTTGAGTTCAAATCTGGCCTCAGACACTTATTAGCTGTGTGATCCTGGGCAAGTCACTGAACCCAGTTTGCCTCAGTTTCCTCATCTGTAAAATGAGCTGGAGAAGGAAATGGCGAACCCTTCCAGTATCTCTACCAAGAAAACCAAGAAAGCCAGTTAGACATGACTGAACAACAACAAAGAAATGCTGTCTGGAAGAGCCAAAAAAGCCTTTAGATCACAGTAATAACAGCTGGCTCTTAAATGTCTCACAGAGCCTTCTCTGTCTACTTTGCGGGAACTTCATCCTTGTCACGTCACCGATTGTGGGTACCCTCCCAGGCTCTGGCCTGGCTTTCTTCTTGTTTCCCTCTCCATCTTTCCTGGGCAAGCCCACCAGCTTCACTGAGTTCAACTCCATCCCTGGGCAGACAGCTCCTAGATCTTTGTGGTCGGCACTCCCGGCCTTTCTCTCAGACATTTCAAGCTGGATGTCCCAGAGACTCTTCAAACTCAACCCATCCATAAGCAGAGCTTATCATCTCCCTTGGCTCCCCATATTTTCCTCTTCCAAAGCTCCCTATTTCTCTGAAAGGCACGACTGCTCTTGCAGCCTCATTTTCTCAACTCCTCACTCCCTATATCTAGTCAATGGCCAGACCTACCTTGCCCCTTCTCCCTAATTACTCAGGCGCTCATCCCCGCTTGCCTAGACTACTGATTACAACAGCCTTCTAGTAGGGTTCCCTGCTTCAAATACGTCCCCATTTCAGAGTCTTCATCAGGGCTGAGTCAGTGCCATGTGGACATCTGATCTTGTCAGTTCTCTATTCTATCCTACCAATGGCTTCTCAGTCAAATTAAAACAAGCATTCACTTAATAGTCATCTGTTCTGGGCCAGGCCCTGTGCTAAGGGCAGGAGACACAAAGAAAGGCCCAGTCCCTGCTCTGGAGAAGCTTGGACTAATGAGGGACACAACATTCAAACAACTACAGCCAAGATAACTGTGGAAAATCCCAGCAGGAAGGCTCTAAGATTAAGGACTTGGGGGGGGGGGGTCTCCTTGCAGAAGGTGGGTCTTTAGCTGAGACCTAAAGCAAGCCAGGAAAGCCAGGAGGTAGAGATGAGGAGGAAGAGCATGGGGACAATCTGAAAAAGGCTGGAGTCCGAGATGGAATGTAGTGTGTGACTAATAGCAAGGAAGCCGGTGTTGATGGATCCCAGAATGCTTGGAGGGAATAAGGTATAAGAAGACCATAAAGGTAGGAATGGGCTAGGTTATGAAGGACTTTAAAAGCCAACTAGAGGATTTTATATATGATCTTGGAGGCAACAGGGAGACACTGGAGCTTATAAAATGGGAGAGGGGTGACACAGTCTGAATCTGGACTTAGGAAGATCAGTTTGACAATGGAGAGAATGGAGTTGAGCTGGGAGAGCCTTGACGCAGGCAGACCCCCCCAGCAGCTACTGCAACAGTCCAGGTGTGGGGTGATGAGGGCCTACACCAGGGTGGGGGCAGGGTTAGAGGAGAGATGTTAAAAAAGGAGAAATGACAGCACCTGATACAGAGTCCAGGATGACACCTGGGTTGTGAGCCTGGGTAACCTGGAGGGTGGTAGTATCTTCGATAGTAATAGCAAAGTTGGGGAGGGGGGAAAGGTGATGAGTTCAGTTTGGGACATTCAGATTTCTATGGGACATTCAGTTTGAGACCTCGAATAGGCAGCTGGAGATGTGAGGTGGCACAAATGCATGATAATCATCTGCATAGAGAGATCATTGAATTCATGGGAATTGATGAGATTCCCAAACCAAACGGTGTAGAACTCTGGATAGAGCCTTGAGGGGGCTGGAGGGGGGGAACCTCTCATATTTTGATCCCCAGCATGTAGAAGAGTGCTTGGCACACTAAATGCTGAAAAAACACTGCCAGGCTGCTTGCTCTTGGCCCTAGCCTCTGTCCTTAGCTCCAGTCCTGCATGTCTGTTGAACATCTCAAGCTTGATATCCTGAAGTCATCTCACATTTGTAATTTTCTGTGAGTATCCTCTGAAATGTTAACAGTGGCAAGGCATGGTATAGTAAACGAGAAGTCACAAGAAAAAGGAATGGGAAAAGAGGAAGAATCTGGGATGACGACACTCTTTTTTGGGGGTCTGTTGCTTGGTTTGCTTTACTTTCTGGGAGACAAATGACCGCTCACACAATCTTTCCGACCACAATGATCATCGCTGCATATCACAAAAACAACCTTCCCTTTGTGTGATTCTCCTGGACTTATGGGTGAGCGCCTGGCGGGGCTGAATGGCTTCCAGCAGTAAGAAGGTTCACAAGTTAGTTGGACTAGCTATCTGCGGGGCATCCAAGCCAAAAGGACACAGCACTGGCCACAGAAGAGGCCTAGAAGGCAGCCAGCCCGGGCAGGGAGGCTCCCAAGTGAACAGGGAAATCTTAATGGTGCCAAGCAGCTCGTTTCTGAGGTGCTTTTTGGGCTCATCAGTCAGTCACACTAGGAGGAGTTGCTTTCACTCATATGCCTTTAGGAGTAATGATACATTTAAATGATTAAACAATCAGAAAAAAAATGCATATCCCTATAATGAAAGCAGTTAACGTACAGATCTGTGGTTTATATTAGTATCACAAGTCATTTGTAAATAACATGTTCATTTTACACATGTAAAGAGTTCTGTCATGCCCTATGAAATAAATTATATTTTATTAGTGCCCGAGTGTTTCATAACTTTTATTTATTTGCTGCAAGAGTGGAGAATTAAGATAGAGTAGTTTATTTCAGCAAAAGACTGACAAATGGCTCATTAGACACTTATGGGGCTGAAGCTAATGGTACAATTTTTTGTTGTATTAATCGTTGCTACTGCCTCACTGGTTAACATTGGGCATTAGGGCAAACACTTTATTACTATACCACATGCCATTATCCAAAAGGGGGGGAAAAAAAGAAAATGAAACTTACAAACCAACCAAACAATATTTATTTTCCAACATAAACAAGCTCAAAAAACATAATTTGGATTGGAGGAGTATGTAGGAGGAGTAACAGAGGATTAATGTGCTAGTTGCTTCCCACTGGGACACCAATAACAATCAATCCAAACAGCAGTCACCTCATATCACCCAACAGCTTGAATCCCAGAAAGGCAAAGATTCTCTCTCTTTTTAAAAATTCAGATTAAATATCGTTTACATTTCATACTTTTTTTTATTTTGCCAGAGACATAAGGTCAGAATAGATTGAATATGTACTACCTGCATATAATGATTTCCAGTTTTTTACAATCATGTGCTAATGCTGCACAGTAATGGCCTATGGATGAAGAGACAGATGTACTACCAGTCATTCGCCACACATTTGCATTAACAAATCATCATTTAATTGAAGCCCATCCAACAAGTTTATGCTACTTAAATAAAGTTCCTTTCAATAAAAGATGCCACAATGACACATGGTTGTTAACCACAAGGAAATTTTTTTAAGGACTGACTTTTGTGTCATAGGCTTAGGTGTGTATTAGAGCAACAATCTGTTGATTTTTATTTTGCTTAGACTAAATCAGCTGACATTTAACACAACCATCCAAAGCTAGGCTGCTATGAAATAGAATCAATTGTTTCATAACATAATTTAATGCTTGAAGACTTTGTCTCTCCCCCTCTGACATATTGTAGGACAAGACTTATGTGAAAGATATAAGCTATGTGCTGATATTATTAGGAAAATGCTACTATTAGTATAAATCTAAAAACTAGCTGTTATTAATGTTTTAACATGCTCCACGGTTGACTACAAACAGTATCACATTTAAACAAATTACTGATTTGGCCAGGCAAAAGACACTACTTTAAAAAAGTTAGGGTGAGAGAGGGAAGATTGTATACATTTTAAATTTACTCCCCAGAATTTATTATTGTGCTTTTCCAGCCATTTCATTTTTATAACATGATGATACTCTCATAACGCTTTTTCTTAAAAAAGAAAAAAATGACCAAACCATCGAGTTCCAAATTAAAATAGCCCCCCCGACAACTGCCATCTACTCTTCTAAAAGATGCTAAAATTCTTCCTACCTCAAAATAATTTAAAATACAGCCAGATGTATTTTTGATTTTTAACTCCCAGTCCTTATAAGAAAAAAGGTTTTCTTTCCTCGGTGAAGCTATGCACATCTATTAAAAACTAACTTACCTATAAAGGTAATATTTTTATATAATCTTTCTGGATGAATTTGAATATGTGTGGGCAGAATATTCTAACACATGCACATATAAAGTATGTATATATGTATTGTGTGTGTTTAAACATATACATATGATATATATGATTGTGTGTTGTGTATATGAGAGCAATCATCAGTCAGGCCATGCTGACAGCTATTCCTAAGCCCACAGACTTACCCCCTGATCCACATGTGACTATGTGTGTATGTACATATTTTATATTTCCCAAATAGAAATTACCAAATAAATTTTATGGCTTTGAATATACCAAAATCCTGTAAGATTCATGTTATAATGGAAAAAGAAACCCCTGAAATGTTCAAAGGGACATTCTGACAGTTTATTCTCTTGCAGCATTTGAGAACAATAGAATCTGAAAAGGGTGTGAATATATGCGTTGTTTCTTCTCTGGAGTACACCGAGTTCCCTCAGGTTCATCTTCCAGTTGACTACAGAGACAGGTGAAATTTCACCTTGGTATAGGACTCAAATTAAATTATGGGATTCAGAAATGTGTCATAAATCAACTTCAAATAATGAACAAAAGATAAATAACGCAAGATTTATTTTCTGACATAAAGAACAGTCTCTAAATTCAATACAATGCAAAAAAAAAAGAAAAAACCCTACTGTGCTCCTTTTGCATGCTTTCTCTGTTCTTTTTATATGCTAACTCAGAACAGTAATTATGGGCCTTGCAAGTTGACTTCTGTTTTCCAGAACTCTGAGTTGTACGTAAAACATGCCTTTTCATTGAAACAATTACCATTAATCACAACGCTGAGAGCTAATACCACTCAAGTCCAACCTACCGCTGTGCCCGGCAATATATCAAACTGTCTGTTGTCAAACACACTAAACAAACTTAAACAGACTGTTTTCACTACAAATAACAGAAAAAAATGCTTGCTAAGTATTTTTTTTATTCAAATTGCAATCTCAGTAATCCATTCTGTCACTGGATTTTAATTTTAAGTATTCAATCATAGCCCAACATAGACAGATCCCTATTTGGCTCTGGAAAAGAGAATCACTGGCACTGATAAATGAAACTACCTGCAAATGACTTGGTTTTACAATGAATTTGGTTAACCTTTGATAATTTAGAACAGAAACAAACTCTGATATGCAACACTTCTTACTTGAAAAAAAATGGCTTGGAATGGTTTTATTTAAAGAGAAAATTATCAACACAAGAAAATAAGAGCTCAATGGTAGTGGGTAGATTATAGGCATTAAACTATTTCTCTGTATTCATTGCTCCATTAGTTTATTTTGTAATTAATTTTGTATTTTCAAATTAGCCTTAAAGAAAATGATATACCAGAGGTGCCTACTAAAAAGAGAAAGGGCCTATGCCTCCACTTATTTCTATAGGCATTAGACATTTTGTGAATCATTACTATCATCTCATTTTAATGGATATTTGTCCATATGCAAAACAGACATCCATAAAACAGGCAGAAGGGCCAACTTAAGAAGCCTACCTTTTTTTTTTTTTTTTAAAATGACCTCATCTTCCTCATCAACTACAGTTTTTTCTTGTAACTAAAGAGGAAGTTTCTATTACCAGGGAGGCAAAGGCAAAATCTTTTGCTCTCTAGAGTCAGCACTTTCTGGCGATTTGTAAGCAATGGAGAAGTAGTTTTCTAGAACAAGAAGAGGTGTAGGGGGATGGGGACCTTGGAGTTTAACAAACAGATCAGGCATTTATTCCCAGCAAGCTCCATTATGGATTTGTGAGCTCTGTAAGCCAAGCTCCCCCAAGTGTAATTAAATTTTTATTTAGAATGTGTTTGTGACTGTGAACTTCATGTTGCCTATGATTGTTTCCCCACACATGCTCATACACGCCAACATGAAATGGCACTCCACATTTCCTTTGTCGGTATGTTGGTGGTTTCCCTTTTTATTTGGAAATGATAATTGAATGTTAACAAAAGATATATGTAAAATGGAATAACAAAAAATGCCAAAGCATACATCACAATTTTCCAGGAAGAAGCACTCGATTTCCCACACTCTGAGACCCTAAAGAAGGCTGCAAGGCTTCCGGGTTTTGAACACTGTAGACGACGTTTTCTGCCATTAGTGGTCACTGAGATTGGTACAAACATTCCGAGGCAAAGGTTCCCAGCTCCAACCCAATCCAGTACGGGTGCTAGTCTGTTTAGAGGTCTCCCTTTATGCAAAAACAAACAATAACTACAGCAACAATGCAAACTCAAACCCTCTCATTCTGAAGGAGTCTGTTACCTTTATTTTGCCATTCACCTTTTTCCTGGTCTTTTCCAGGTATGACACCCTCTCTACCATACACTTTAAAAAAAAAAAGAAAAGCTCAATACAAGTAACCACAGGAGAATCTCCTCTCCCCTTGAAAAACTGCAAATAAAGATGTCAGCTATTGAGTATATTTGTGGCGTCTCCAGCAGCTGCTGTTAAATACCAGCTGGTCTAGCTGATTAAAATTACCTCCGAGTTGGTATTATAAAGATGCCTGGGCAGCGTTGCTGTATTAATGGATTATTGACTGAGCGATGAGAACCTTGGCCAGCTGATGCGTTTTATTACAGATAGGCTTTATGATGTGTAATCACTGTAATTTTTACAACTGGAGGAAACATGAAAAGGAGGAAACAAATCCCCACAGAAACTGGTTTAACTAAATGATTCCTACCATTCTGTTAACTAGAAGGGGCTAAAGGACCTAATGACTGTGCTCCCAATAAGTAGGTACGGCACCCACATACACCCTATATGGATTGGACAGATATGTGTGTGGATCAGCGCGTGCGCGCACACACACACACACACACACACACACGTATGTTCATCATCAATATGGCCTTAAGCACAGAATGCATGTGTACAAATGCAGTATGCATATAATTTGTGTGAATACATATTTACGACTCGTGGAATGCCAAACAACCCAATTGGCTACAACTGGATCATGTGACTAAAAATAGTTTTGAACTGTTCACCAGCTGGGCAATAGCTGAAAACCTAATTCCAGCCAACTGGACTATGGTTTGCAATCCAAGGGGCAGGCTCATTTCGCTCCATTGACTATTTCCCTCTAGCTTTTTCCTCCATAAGCTGCTACTGTATAAACTTCTACCTCACCTCATTCCACACTTGTCTAACCATAGCTCATCTTCGCCAACTGGCTTATAACACTTTTTTCCTCAGCTATTTCCATTCAAAGCTTTACAGGTATTATATGGGGTTTCATGGTCCTTCAAAAGAACTACAACATTTATAGTACTCTGGAAACATCTATAAGCTCTTAGTCATTTCCAAGTAGCAACATCACTTTCCATGAACTTCAGAAACATAACTCCAAAGAACTTTAGAGGAGAAATAAAACTCAGTATCAAGTAATCAGAGATCTTCTATGGGCAACAGATCAGGTGAAATAGGATGATACAGGCAATTTTGATAATGTGTCATGCATTTACTTTTCCCCTTTTAAACAGGACTCATTCAAGTTAGTTAAAAATGGCTTTAATCAAGTTTTAGAGAAATCTGCTTCTAAATGATAGCAAGTTTGGTTAAGTATTGATGAGATATAGCTATAAAGTTCTCTCCTCCTCTTCATCACATCACCCAAATGCCTTCTGCCACAATTTTCTCCTTCACCCTTGATTGACATGAAGAGGTGGAGGAGGCTAAAAGCGTTAACAGATAACCTAAGACTTGATCAATAGCACCTAAAAAGGTCAACAGAGAAAGCAAGACCTGAGTGACCAGAGGGTTACTATCAACAGAAGCTTAGGGAAGGTGACCAGGGACCATTGACCATTGACCATTAATAGCCATTAATATCCCTGGATGACAGGAAATAGTAACTGTACCTAGAAACCAGATCTTAAAGTAGAGACATCATAAACAGAGAGACCCTCTGGCTCTGACAAGTCTAAGCATGTCTTTATCAACATTTGCAGAAAAGACCAAATGTGTCCTTAGGTTCACCTTATGATGTTTAACGCCCCCAAAACACACCCCTAGTGAGTGAGAAAGGTGCCCACCTTGGAGGACGTCTTAGGACCCTAAGAAGTACAAAGTAGGATATGAGCCTCCCCAAGGAGGAGACTAAGATAATGAGGAAGGAACCTCCTTTTCTCACCAGAAATAGAACCATTTTTCCTCTCCCTATTCGAGGTCTCCCTGTGGCTTCACAGCATTTTAATAAAACTTGGGAAACTGAGTCACTGAGTCTTGTAATTCTTTGGGACGCCTCCCGAGCAATTAAATCCATCCCTACAACAGCCCTTCTCCTTGCCAAGGCCAAGCCCTCTACATGCACGTATGGTCTCATTTCATCCTGTCTCCTTTAGGAAATTGCACCCTCTGATGGAGGAGGCTAAAAGGGGTTAACAGATAACCTAAGACTTGATCAACAGTGCCTAAAAGGGTTAACAGAGAAACTAAGGTTTGAGTTTTGAGTCCCTATCAATTCATACTATCAACAGAAGCTTAGACAATAACCAGGGACCATGGGGGCAGCTAGGTGGTGCAGTGGATAAAGCACCGGTCCTGGATTCAGGAGGACCTGAGTTCCAATCCGGTCTTAGACACTTAACACTTACTAGCTGTATGACCCTGGGCAAGTCACTTAACCCTCAATGCCCCAATAAAATAAAATTAAAAAAAAAAAGAAGAAGAATACAAGAGGGGAGGCTTCTTCCCCTCTTGGAACACATTCTTGATCTGGACCCACTGTTGGTTGGTGAGCGCTCCCCTCTTAGGACAGGGTAGGTTATTAGGACATGTGCTCTCTTAGAAATATGGTGCTAAAGATTTTTCTGGCTTGTGTTAAATGCCACGTGGTCAATTCTTATTAATATGTAATATTAATTAATAATAAACGATTACTGCCAAAATGGGTGCAATAGCCACTATTATATAAATAGTCATTAATATATAAGTAGCAAATAATTTAGAAGACCCAGCCTAGTCCCCCAATAATTTAGTAAACAAAATCCAGTTGGCGACCACATCATTGCAATCAAACACTCCAGGTTGCAGGACATGGTTCTCTCTGTATTTATCACGGTCATTTACAATTTATTCTGTAGATATAGCTTCAGCTGTTTGCATGTTCTCTCTCCTTTCTGATAGTCAGCCCCTTGAAAGAAGTGTATCTTTCTTTGTATTCCTGTGCTCAGCATGTGGCTGGCATACAGAGGGGACTTAATAAATAGCTGTTGCTTGACTGAATGATTCAAATAATGATCGAAGACCCTCTTTCTGAAGTTCTACTTTAAGAGACATTTGTAAATCTTTGGCGATGTCCCCAGAGGCGGCTGCTTACCTAATACAACATGGAAAATGGATTCAAAATGATCCTGGATCTGCTGTCCAGTGCAGACAGTGGAACATATTCTTTTGTACAGTCAAGCCAAGAGCCATTTATTAGGCACCTACTAAGTGAAAGGTGCTGTGCCAAGCACTGGGGATACAAGAAAGGTGAAAACCAGTTGTCATCCTCCAGGAGCTCCTAACTGAAAGGCAGAGACAACAGGGAAACAATGAAGCACAAACACATTGTATATGGTAGATATGGGAAAGCACAAGAAGTGAGCGGGACAGTGAAAAGTGGGTTCTTGCAGAAGGTGGGATTTCAGCTGAGAATGAGAGGAAGCTAGGGTGGCCAGGAGGTAGAGGTGGGAGGGGATAAGGGTCTGCCCCAGAGGGGCAGAACTGTCAGAGGAAAGGAGGGGGCGTATTTGGGAGATGATGCAGAGATGAAACCCAGAGGCCTTGGCAACAGCTTGGATATGGGATGGAAAATCCACTGTGCCATCTAGCTGTCCCTGGAATTTTTAAAAAATACATTTCTTTTAAAATACATTAGTGTGGGGGGCAGAGCCAAGATGGCAGAGAAAATATATTAAACACACAGAGCTCCTGATACAATTACTTCAAAAGCAGCAATAAAAGAACCCCTGGAGCAGAAAAAACCCACAAAAATACAGGCTGAGATTATTTTCTAGCCACAGACAGATTAAAGGGGGCCGTGCTGGGCTGCAAATAAAGTCCAACCCCACGACTGGGCCAACAGAGACTCCAGGCATGCTGCACCAGAGGAACTTAATCCCTGAGCCTCTGAATCAGCTGCAGTACCAGCATCTTCTGGAACTGAGCTTGTGGTCAGGTGAGAGGTTCTGGATGGTTGGCTGGGGGGGGGGGGGTGCAAGGGTGTCAGTGGGACCTAGGGAGAAATTTGGCTGTCCCACCCCATGGAGCAACCAGGAAGAAATCCTGAGCAGCAGGAGGCCCAGGTGGGGGAGGGGCACAGGCTCCTCCAAGCTAACAACCACCACAGCGCTCTGCTAGCTGGCTAACTAGCAAGTTGGCTTGAGGTTATCTTCAAACCAGAGAACAGGCCAGGAGAGAGAAAAACCTGCCCTCCCTCAAACCAAAACACCTGGGACCCTCTGAAGCTTTGATCACTGTGACATGCCTCTATCAAAAGGATAAAAATTAAGAATACAAGAGGGGTTGGGGGCAGCTAGGTATTGAAGTGGATAAAGCACTGGCCCTGGATTCAGGAGGACCTGAGTTCCAATCCGGTCTTAGACACTTAACACTTACTAGCTGTATGACCCTGGGCAAGTCACTTAACCCTCAATGCCCCAATAAAATAAAATTTTTAAAAAAAGAAGAAGAAGAATACAAGAGGGGAGGCTTCTTCCCCTCTTGGAACACATTCTTGCTTTGGACCCACTGTTGGTTGGTGAGCACTCCCCTCTTAGGACAGGGTAGGTTATTAGGACATGTGCTCTCTTAGAAGCTTGGGACAGTAGTATAGCCTAGAAGCAGGGCCCCCCAGTGGCGAGTTAAAAGTCAAGTAAAAGATGGCAAGATGAGCAAGCAAAGAAAGTTGAGAACTATATTCTTCAGCGATAAAATACATTAGTGCATTTATTAGCCTTACAAAGTCTGAAGTGCCTCTATAATTTTGGCCTGGAAAACCAGAAATATTTATTTAACATATGACTTCTTGAAAACAACTCTGATTAGCACTCTTTTGACAAAATTCTGACGACATCAATAGTGTTAGCTATGCTCATTACATTATTTTTAAAAAAATAAACTCAGTTGAGACACCATTAACTTAATTAGGTTAAAGATGTTATATCAACAGAAATATATTCAAATTGAATAGAAAAGTACATTTTATCACAGCTCCATATACCATTCACTCATAAAGAAAGCTTCTGCAGGGGAATCAATATGGTACAAATGGATAGCATAAAATGTATACATATTCAAATAAGTGAAATATAAAAATTACTTGAAAATTCATTTTCATAGATTCATATTTAGCAAATGATACCTGTCTTTGGAATATGGTGGGGGAAAGATGAAATGGCTTAGGAAACAAAGGTTTGAGCTTCTGAGCAAATAGATTTATTAAGCAATGCGTGTCGATTGCCCAGCAAACCGGGACCAGGCCCCTTCCTCAGCTAAGGGCTGGACCTCAAATACAGGGGGAGAGACTTTTATACATTAATAATCTGATTTCTAATTGGATGAAAGATTAGGGACTTTCCAAGTTGGAAAGAAGAGAAGAAATAGGTACAATTCCCTCAATTCAGAAATGAGGTGTCCCACTACCTCCAAGTGTCTATGAAGGGGCAGCTAGGTGGTGCAGTGAACAGAACACTGGCCCTGAAGTCAGGAGGATCCAAGTTAAAATCTCAGACACTTACTAGTGACCCTGGGCAAGTCACTTAGCTCTAACTGCTTTAAACATCCTGGGCTATCTCTTAGTTGACCTGATATCTATCTTGCCACTGGACCCTGATGGCTCTGGAGGGGAGAGTGAGGCTGGTGACCTTCCACAGCCTTCCTTCACTTAAAAATCCAATTCAGTGCAAGTCATGACATCACCTCCTGATGTCATGGTCCTCTTTGAAAAACAAAGGACAAACAAGTATCTGTGAATAGTCAAAGGAACGAGCAACAACTGACTGATCAATACAGGGCCAGTTTTCAGATAAGAAATGTAGGTTGCTTGAGATGTAAAATTGTGAGGATGCACCTGGGTTTCTGGACTGCAAAACAGATTCTTGGTTAAGAGTCTTTAAGTAGCAGGCAGAGGTGATTAGACCAGCACTATTAACTACATCTAAGGCAATGCAGTTTTGCTACACTGTCATGACTTGGTTTAGTACTATGTAACACCTAGGCTCATGATCATTACCCTATAGGATAAAAGCTCCTTGAGGGAATTGGCACTCTGACTTTTGATGTTGTAGCCTTAGAGCCTAATACATTATAACCTCTTAATAAAGGTTTGCTCAATGGTTTGAGTAATCTGATGACCCATAGATCCAAAGGTTTTCATTTGGGCCCCAGAAAGCAGCAGGATCTTATGATGTAAGTAGTTTATAGACTCTTTGCTAATGATTTCAGGATGCCTTTGACCAATCTATCAATAAGAAAGGATTTATTAAATGCTTCCTATTTGTCATGCCCTGTGCTAAGCTTTGGGGATAAAAAAAAGACAAAACAAACCTGTCCCTGCCCTCAAGGAACTTGTAAATAACTTGTTGTTCAGTCCAGTCTGAGTTTTCATGACCCTGTATGGGGTTTTCCTGGCAAAGATACTGGAGTGGTTTGCCATTTCCTTCTCCAGTGGATTAAGGCAAACAGAGGTGAAGTGAGTTGCCCAGGGTCACACAGCCTGTGCATGTCTGAAGCTGCATTTGAACTCAGGTCTTCCCAACTCCAGGCCCAGCACTCTCTCCACTGAGCCACCCAGCTGCCTTAGAACTAGGTACATGTAATATCTATACAGAGTACACAGGAGGTAATCTCCAAAGGTAGGAGCAGCTGCTGGGACAGGGAAAGGCCAACTATAGAAGGGGGGATCTGAGTTGACAGCAGACTGAACTGAATTCAAATTGAAATGAAGAGGCAAGCAAGCAAGGTAAAGGAAGGAGAGCAGGTAGACCCTAAAGAATATGCAGGGTAGTGAAATACACGAAGGCTGGAAAGATAAGGGGCAGTCTGGTGGTCAGGAGCTTTGACTGCCCAAAGGAGGACTTGATGGCTGATTCTGGGTTTTTTTTGTTTTTTTTTAGTAAGGCAATTGGAGTTAAGTGACTTGCCCAGGGTCACACAGCTAGTAAGTGTTAAGTGTCTGAGGTCGAATCTGAACTCAGGTACTCTTGACTCCAGAGCCAGTGCTCTATTCACTGCACCATCTAGCTGCCCCTGATGGCTGATTCTGGAGGTAAAAAGAGGCACTGGAGTTTGTTGACTGGGAGGAGTGACGCGGTCACAGCGACACTTTAGGACAATCACCAAAGCAGCTGAGATGGGCAGAGACACGGGGCATAGACGCTGAGCAGAAAGGAGGAAGGAGAACGGCCTCAGGCCAAAAAAACTCAGCAATATAAGGAAGTACAGTCCACCCAGAGAGGCCTGAAAGGTGGGAAAGTAGGTAGGAGTACCAGTTCACAGACAGATTCCAAGTGCAGGAAAACGAGCCCAGCGACTGAGCCATGTAAGCTTAGTGAGGAAGATTAGAATCATAAGCCAGAAAACAGCTTGAGGATGAGAAAGGGGAGGATGAGGCTCAGCTCAACAAAGCAATCAGGTAGTGAGGCTGCTGCTGCCACCTTTGGATTACACGGCAAGTTTGGCTTATGAGCCCTTTCTCGGATATTGATAAGTGAATGTCACCATAATAAAAGACCTGATACTTTCAAGTGTACTCAGGTACAGTGCTGGTAGATAAAAGCTGGTTCAGTTTCACAAAACTGGTTTGAGCCCTGGTATTACGCAGTGAGAGTTTTGGAAAATCACTTCAACTTCTTTAGTCCTCATTTTGTTGCCTATAAAGTCTTTTATTTTTCTTCTCCTTCTCCTCCTTCTTCTTCTTTTTTTTTTGCAGGGCAATGAGGGTTAGGTGACTTGGCCAGGGTCACACAGCTAGCAAGTGTCAAGTGTCTGAGGCTGGATTTGAACTCAGGTCCAACTGAATCCAGGGCCAGTGCTTTAGCCACTGCGCCACCTAGCTGCCCCCTAAAGTCTTTATAATATTTGTACTTCCCTACCTCTCTGTGTCCTCATCATGGTTTTTTATTTTAACCCAGGGATGTCAAGCTCACATAGAAATGGAGGCCTGCTGGCTGCTCACTAACCCAGAAAACCAAAATCACAAAGTAACATTAGTGATGTTATACACTGTCTCTATTTATTTTGTTAAAAACTCTTCCATGACATCTTCCAGCTCAAGTAGCAGCACCTTGGGGTACTGTGGGCATGGGCTGGCCAGCAAGTTTGGCACCTCTTACCAGACTATTAAAATAGTTTCCTTCTTGTTGGTCTCTTCCCCTTTCAAATCATTCTCCATACAACTGGTGAAATAAGTCACTTTGCAGCTCAGGACTGCTGGGTGGCTCCTCGGCTCCTAGATACAACATGGCCTCTGGAGCTTGGCAGTGAAGGCCTTTCACAGTGTGAGGTCGGCTTACGTTAACAGACGTACTGCCACCTAGGATTCTTCCAGAAGCCAATGTTCTAACCAGAGTGGCCTTTCTCTCACTTCCGTGCTTTGGCACAAGCCACCTTCTATCCATGGAGAGCTTTCCTTCCTGACCGCTGGCTCTAGAATCATCAGCTTGGATGCCACTTCTATAGCGTCCCTGTCAATCTCAGAGGTTAGTGATTTCTACTTCTCGATTCTCCTGTTTGTTGTGTCCCCCAGTAGACATGAACTCCTTAACAGTGAGGACTTTTTCTTTCTGTGTTTGTTTTCCCAGCACCTAGCACAGTATATAAAAGGCATATATATACACATATATACTTTTGAAAGACTTCTTGAAAGCTGTCTACTGCCATAGGAAAAAATTCTCTAAATCACTCTTGATTAGAGAAATGCAAATTAAAACAATTCTGATGATCTTGGAATGGCCAGGAGGTCAGTGTCACTGGATTGAAGAGTATGTGGCAGGGAGTAAAGGTATAAGAACACTGGAGAGGTAGGGGGAGGCTAGGTTACAAAGGGCTTTGAATGCCAAATTGTATTTGATGTTGGAGGTGATAGGGAGCTACTAGAGTTTATGGAGTGGGGTTGGGGACGGACGTTGGGGGAAAAGATGCAACATGGTTGGATCTGGGCTTTATGAAAATCACTTTGGTGGATGAATGAAGGGCAGATTGGGGTGGGGAGAGATCTGGAGCAGGCAGACCCTGCAGCCACTGCAATGGTCCAGGTATGCGGGGGATAAGGGCCTGCACAAGAGGGGTGGCAGTGTGACAGGAGAGAAGGGGGTGTATTCCAGAGATGTTATGAAGGTAAAATCGGCAGGTCTTGGGAGCAGATTGGATTTGGGGGAAGAAGAGCTAGTGAGCAGTCCCATGATCAGTTAAACACAGAACCACACGCTTGCCGAAGGCGTCTGCCGGCATGAAGGAGATTTTGAGTATAGAGTCCAAAGGCTCTGTCAGCTATCAATATTGCTTCAGATGAGGTTGTCTAGCTGTCACGGAATCAGTAAGTCTAAAGAACTGAAGTTTCAGGTCACCTGAATGGTAACAGAGAGACCTGGGGTGGGTGTGAGCAGGCTACAGCACATTACCATCCAAGAATTATGCAAAAGAAATGAATGATGTCACCAAGATGTGAGGTGGACAGCCTGAGGCTCCATTGATATGTATATAATGTCAAGAGAACTTGAAGTTCTCTAAGCCTTTCCTCTGGTATGAAATAGAGCTGAACAGAATGAGAAGGGCTGTCATCTGCACCATGGAACAGGGAACCCTCAAAGGCAGTATCCCAGATGGGTCAAAGTAGCAGTGAGTCGAAGGTTTCATCTCTTCAAGTACTGCAGATGCAGCTAGGGGTGCTCCAGTGGTGTAAACGCTAGGTCTGGAGTCACAAGACCCCAGTTCAAATCTACATGTACTAGCTGTGTGACCGTGGGCACAGGGAAGCTTCTATTACACAGCTGAGTGAGCCAAAGTGCCCACTATGTACGAAACACAACTCCTTCCCAAGGCTTTTGGATGCTTAATCACGTTAGCTAAAAATTACATATGAAGCTGGTTTTCATATCCTCACAAGTCTTCGCTTTCCTAGACTAGCAAGATGGCAAAACACCTCTTCAACATCCTAGTTCTAGAAGAATCCTAGTATATCAATAGCCCTCAAATGCAGCACCTAAAACTGGGCAAAATATTGTAGCTGAGTGGGCTTGACTCTTTATAATAGTTCTCTTGCTGATAATAGCAAGTGTCATCATTCCTTCAATTGCAAAACAAATATTTTATACCAATTAGTCTTGTATTTTATGTGGATGTACAAGAAGTTTTAGTTGGAGGATAAAGAGAAAGCCTGATGTGAAATGATTTCTGCTTATGGTTCAGATATTTCAGGACCATTTTAATAATTTAAAAGAAATAAGTGAAAAAAATGGCATTTATTTTGTGTGGTCAGTTCACTTGAACAAATATTTAGTAACCACCATTACATACAATCATTTCCAGGCAAAGTTGTATGAAGAACTGTTTAACTGTGTAACAGAAACGCTATTAGTATTTTACACTTTCAGGGGCATCACAGAGCCTGGCCTGTGTTAAATAGATATTTAAAAACACAGAAATCTGTATTTTAAAGTCTTTTTTGTCTGTAGCGTTTCCAATATTATCTTAGGGATCAACTGCATACTATATTTAATAAGCCAATAATACATAACAGATTGAGTCATTACTCATTTTTAAATGCTGGTTGATGCTTTTTGTTCCTGTATGTCTAGTCATTAACCATTTTAGGTGATTTTATTATAAGCACAACAAATATAAGTGTAGCCAAAGGTAGATGTTCATGGAAATGGTAACCAGTTTATGCTATATAATTATTGGATAGCTCTATTTGCTTGAAGGTTCTTCCATGTATCGAATTTAAATGTCTCCCAGTCTCATTTTTTTTTTCCGTCCTGGGGCAATATATAATAAGTTTTTAATTTTTTTCCACTCAGAATCTGCTTAAGTCTAACATTTTTTTTTGGGGGGGGGTTGTCTGGAAATCTGATAATAGTATATCTCAAAATCCCTTTCAACTCTCAAATGTCATGATTCCATGTTTTTATGCATGTTATTGATAAACATGCTAATAGGGCCAAAGACAGAACCTGAAAAAAAAATATTTTCCTGAACCAAGCATGTCTCCATTTATCAATTGTCTTTGAGTATTACTTTTTTTTTTTAAAACAAGGCAATGAGGATTAAGTGACTTGCCCAAGGTCACACAGCTAGTAAGTGTTAACTGTCTGAGGCTGGATTTGAACTCAGGTCCTCCTGAATCCAGGGTCGGTGCTCTATTCACTGCGCCACCTAGCTGCCCAAGTATTACTTTTATTTTGTTTGTATGTATGTATGTATGTATGTATATTTATCCAGGGCAATGGGGGTTAAGTGACTTGCCCAGGGTCATACAGCTAGTAAGTGTCAAGTGTCTGAGGCCGCATTTGAACTCAGGTACTCCTGAATCCAGGGCAGGTACTTTATCCACTGCGCCACCTAGCTGCCCCCTAAGTATTACTTTTAAACAACTAGCTAGTAATATTTGGAGTTATACTATTGTATAACCCACATGGGACACAAGATTTTGTTAAAGGTACTATTGAAATCAAGGTACACTACTTTTATGATATTCCTAAGGAACTATAAGTCTATTATGACATATGATATTAAAAAAATGAGTTGTTTGGTATTACTTGTTCCTGTTAAGATGGTGGTTCATGGAGATCATTGCTTTTTTTTCCCCTAAGAGCTCACAATCATTTATAAAATAGATTAGCTAGAGTTTTGCTAGGATCAGTATTAAGCTTAGCAGTTTTTAATTGTGGGGCTCTACTCTTTCTGTTCTCTAGAAAATCAGTACCTGTGTCTTTCTCTTCATACTTCTCACATCCTATCAATTCTTTACAATTGAAAATGCTAGGAGGTACAGAAACAGAACCTGGAGTCAGGAAGACCTTAGTTCAAATCTAGCCTCAGACACATACCGACTGTATAACCCTAGGCAAGCCATTTAACCTCTCAGCCTCAGTTTGCCCAACTGTAAAATGGAGATAACACCTACCTTGTGAGGATTAAATGAGGTATTTGTAGAGTTTTGTAAAGTGCTAAGAGAATACTATTGTTGTTATAATTCCTCTGTGACCAGATTCTTCAAATTCTTTTAGTGTCTTAAGGTGCAATTCTCATGGGCTAAAAAAACTTCCTGAAAGCAGTTCACTGCTCTTTTATAATCTCTTAACTTAGCCTGGGCATTAATTTTCAATAAACCTGTTATCATCTGAGGTTCATTCTCTTTGGTAAAGAAAACAGAAGCAAAACAAGCCTTAAGTGATTCCACATTCTCTGCTTCACTTATTTACATTTTATGTCCCTACCCCAGAGAGTGGACTGGCTATCCCTTTCTTCTGGTTGGGTTATCCTTAGAGTCCTATAAATCCAAATTACCCCGTTTTGTGCTTTAGCCTTCCTGATACCATTCTTAGGGGTTGGTGCCAGTCCTTTGTAGTCATCCCTACTTATATTATGTGCCATCCTTGCTATCTTTTAAACATATCCTCGTAGAGTCAAGACTCAGCAATGTTCTTTAATGATTTCTTGAAATATAATAACCAAGTTCTTTTATTAGTCCTGGTTTTCATGCAGTCTTATGAATCTCAAGTTAAATCTCCTTGATCTGTTCCCCAGGTCAGATGTTTTTGATTTATTTTACATTTTCCTCTATTTTCTCATTTTTTAAAGCTTTATTTTAATGGGTGGCACAGTAGATAGATTACAAGAACTGGAGTCAGGAAGACCTGGGTTAAAACCCCTCCTGAGACACTTCCTAGCTATGTGACTGGGCAAGTCACTGAACTTCTGTCTGCCTCTGTTTCCTCCATCATAAAATGGGGATAATAGCAGCACTTACCTCCCAGGGTTGTTGTGAGGATTAAATACGATAATATTTGTGAAGCACAAATGTTATGTGCCTTGCACATAGCAGGTCCTATACAACTGTTAGCTATTATTAATAATGCAATATTATAAAATTTAGAGTGAATAAAACAACAAAAGTGATTTTTAGTAGAAAACTTGGGGTCATTAATTTCTATTCCATAAATTCTATTTGTTCTGCTGTGGTTTTTTTTTTTTTAGACAGTTTGTTACTAGGGTAAGGTTTTTTCTACCTCTTCTGTAAATCTGCTGATCCTTTTTTCCCTAGTTCTTTCCTGTAAAGTTCTCATTTCTTTTATGTGTTTTTAAACTTTTTCATTATTTCTCTAGCTGTGTGACCCTGGGCAAGTCACTTAACCCCAATTGCCTCACTTAAAAAAAAATCTTTTTCATTATTTCTTCAAAGAATTCTAATTGTTTTTATGGGAAATCTTTTTTTTTAAGTTTAAATTTTTTGATGATGATGATAATAATGACTAGAGCATTTATAAATAAAATACTTTACAAACTATCTCATTCAAAACAAATATGAGAAGTGCCATTTTTATCCCTATTTTAATGAAGAAACTGAGACTAAGAGAGGTTATAAATGACTAGCCCACAGTCATGAAACTGGAAGTGTTTGAAGTTGGATTTGAACTTAGGTCTTCCTGACTTCAGGCTCTAACCACTGTGCCCTTCAGCTCCCTCAGCTATAGAGAATGGATAGGATGTGAGAAGTAGAGAACTATGGAGATAGATAGATAGATAGACAGACAGACAGAGGGAGGGGTATGTATCAACATTTTCAAGAGAGGAGAAAGGGCAGAGCATACAAATTATAAGCCACTGATTTTAGCGCTGATCCCTAGCAAAATTCTAGTATATATTTTATAAATTTCCAAGCTATGCTATTACTACCCCCACTTTATAGAATAGGTGATTTTGGAGTTATCTTCCCTTTCTGGGTTGGTCTTGGTTATAATTTTTGTTGTTGAAACCTAAGGAGTTTAGTTCTAGGTCTCCCCTACTTTAGGGATCGGTCTTTCTTTAGCCCATGTGTTCCCTTTCTTCAGAGTTCAGACTAAGTTAGGGTTTCAACCTGAGCCTTTTCCTTCACCACAAACACCAAAATTCTCTTCTCCTGTGATCGAACTTTAAAAAAATCTTTTGACTGAACGTGAGCTTGCCCTCCTCTGGGAGAATAGACCTGGTGGAGGCCTTGGCCTTGAGAGGGTGAAGGAGTGAAGAGGGACTTTTATTTTTATTTACTAAGAATCTGAACAGGAAGTTCTCAGGGGAAAAAGCCCAGACTATCCATAGTTATATGAAAAATGCTCCAAATCACTACTAATTACAGAAAGGTAAAAGCAGTTTTGAGATTCTGCCTCATACCTTGTTGTTGTTTGTCCTTCCTTCTTGAAGCAGACTATGACATTGAGAGGTGATGTCATGACTTGCAATGAACTGGATTTAAGTTGAGGGAGGGCTATTCAAAGTCACCAACCTCACTCTCTCCTCCAGAGCCATCTGGGTCCAGTGGCAAGACATACATCAGGACAACTGGAGATGGCCCCGGATGTTTAAGGCAGTTAAAGTGGTTAAGTGATTTGCCCAGGGTCTTAGATTGTCAAAGATGACCAAAAAAATGGAAAAAGGGTAAATGCATATTGATGCATTACTGGAGGATCTATGAATGAACACCACTATTCTGGAAAGCAATTTGGAATTACACACAAAAAAGTTAATCATCAGTGCATGTCCTTCGATGCAGCTATACCACTGCTAAGACTTTGCCCCAAAGCTATCAAAGAAACAGGAAAAAGTATCACATGCATAAAAATATTTGTAGCAGCTCTTTCTGTAACGGCAAATTGGAAACTAAAGGGATGCCCATTAATTTAGAAATGACTGAATAAACTGTGGTGAGTATGATAGAATACATTTGTGCTATAAGAAATGAGGAAACAGATGATTTTGAAGAAACATTTTTGTTCAGTTGTTTTTAGTCATGTCTGACTCTCTGTGACCCCATTTGGGGTTTTCTTGGCACAGATACTGGAGTGGTTTGCCATTTTTTTCTCCAGATTTTATAGATGAGGAACTGATATAAAGTGTTAAGTGACTTGCCCAGGGTCTCATGGCTAGTGAGTATCTGAAACCAGATTAAAATTTTCCAGGCCTGGCACTCTATCCACTGTGCCACCTAGCTGCCTTCAAAGAGACACAGACTTGTATAAACTGATGAAGAATGAAGTGAGCAGGGCCAGAAGAATAATTTATACCATAACGTTAATATTATTGAAATGAGCAATTATAAAGACTTTTATAAACTGAAGAATGAAATGAGCAGAAACAGAACCATTTCTATGATCCCAACAACCTGCAAAGAAAAACAAATACGTAGCTGTAAGAGCTGGGATTAGTCCAATGGCCCTGTGAAGAATGATGAGGAAATGTAGGACCCGCACCTCTTGACAGAGAGGGGATGGACTCAATGCAGAATGAAACAGACATATCTACGCATATAGCCAACATGGAATGTATCTTGCTTAACTTTCTGCACTTACAATAATTTTTTTTCCTTTCCTTTCTTTCTTTTCCATGGAATGGGGGAGGGTGAAAGGGAAAGAATGATTTTCTGGAGAGGTTGTGGGGAGGGAGTGCTGCAGATGTGGAATGTTGTATGCACTTTCAGATGAGGTCACTGTCTTGTTGGTTTTGCTTAATTATTTTCCTTTGTTACAAGAGAGCTCTCAAAGAGTGAAGGTAATGTGGAAATGTTTGTAATGTAAAAGAAAAAAACATGTCGATAAAAAACCAAAAAAAGGAGCTTCATATGCAGCTGCACTGATTTCAATAGTTTAGGGGAGGCCATTTGTGATAGTATTATCTGGATTTCATATTTTAGAGTCTCCCATCATTCAAGTGTCCTTACTTTTCAAAGACATCTTTTCTGAATGTTCTGAAATCAACTTCCTTCAGATTTAGGTGAGAGGTAAGACTTAGGCACAGAATTTTCTTGTTCGGCTATCAAGGGTGCTAAGATGACAGAATCACCTTTTCCCAACAATCCCACCACCTCCCCTTCACAAGGCTGTTTGATCAGAATTTTTTAAGAGAAGCCATTCACTTCACTTAATCATTGGATGCTTGGTGCTACTCATACTCTAAGCACAGCTGGGTCAAAGGACATGCCTTCTGGCTCAACAATAGTCACATACATAGCTTTAAATGGGACTTTGTAAAAGGAAGATTTTTTGAAAATAGCAACATATCGGTGTTACCCATGGCAGAGGACAATTTGTTTAAAAGTAGATTTTTTGGGAGATTAATTATTACATTATATATTAGGATGAATATGAGTTACTTTTTGACATGAAATGACTTTTGGCATGAAATGACAATAACAGACTTAGCTGATTCACATATAATGCCAACTTAGGAGAAACTTACTAGAAGTGATTGATAAATGGGGAGAGAAAACATTTTAAAATGAAATACTTAAACTTAAAAGTTTATTCATTAATAACAAAGAGCCACCCCTGTTAAATTACCATAAACCACAACAACACAACAACTGCTAATCCAGAAAATAGGAATTAAGGGACATGGAAGATCCATAATAAGCATCTGGGGGATATGGAATTTTTCCCGTGAGTGTTGTAAAGAGCTCATAATTTAAGAGTGCCAAAGCCCAAGTGCGTTATGAAGGTCTTTCCTCAAAAGTGACATTAATTGCCTATCCCACAGATGCTTATTATGTATTCTATTTATAATACCAAAGAGAAAAAATATCATCTAAAATATAAAGGCTTAATACTGTGGAAGGGTGGTCATATATCACCACTGTTTTGAGATGTTAAAAGCACATAAAAATTGGGAGATCTAATCACCCAACTTGTGCATCTTCAACTATCGTCCTTAAGAACCATTTTCAGGCAAGAATATGTTAAGCATTAGGACGGCAAGGCAGCAAGACCTTGGGCTTTGGTGAGACCTGTTAAGCAGTTAAGAACTAAGAAAAGGCTAAATGTAATAGTAATAATAATAATAAGGATGATAAGCATTTATATAGCACTTACTGGGTGCCAGATTCTATGCTAAACGCATGACAACTTTTATCAAATTGGATCCTAACGACAATGGTGTTATTATTATCTCTGTGTTACAGAGGAGGAAACTAAGGCAAACAAAGCTTAAATGACTTGCTCAGTTAGTGTCTGAGACTTGACTTGAATTCGGGTTTTCAAGTTTTCGGTCTCAGAGCTCTATCCACTGCACTAATTAGCTGACCCACTAAGAGAAGTCAAAAACTTTATTTTTGAAAAGCTCTGTGTATGCACAGGTATTATACTTTAGGGTGGCAAATAACTAAAATAATATAACTTAAAAAAATAAGTACATCAAAGAAAGATAATTCTAGATGTAAATAGTCTACAATATGATCTAAGAAAAGCTTTATTGTAAGAATTATCGAAGGGCGGCTAAGTGGCACAGTGGATAGAGCACCAGCCCTGGAGTCAGGAAGAACTGAGTTCAAATCTGACCTCAGACACTTATTAGCTATGTGACCCTGGATAAGTCACTTAATCCTGATTGCCCCCCCCCCCCCGCATTGAAGCAGTAGTGCCATATCCAATTTTCATCATGCTTAAAAGGTTAATGAATCATATTGAATATATATATTTATTTACTATATATTCTTTTATAATAATGACTTTAAGAAATTGGTATTAGATAACAAATGTCTTGTTAATCTAAAAAATGTATTTAACACTTCCTAATGAAAAAATAATTGAAGTTAACCAGATATTTTGGTTTTTAAGAATTTGAACAAAACCAATTTTTTCTTTTAAATACAAAGTTTTTGAAATCTCTTGAAATTTCAAGATATTTTTATCAGAAAAGAGATTTTAAGAAACTTCAGAAAACAAACAATAATAACAACAACAACAAAAACCCAACCACTTTGTCTACATAAAACCTCTGATGAGGTAAAAAGAGAACTTAGCCCCAATACTACATATCTACATGAGAGTTGCCACCAATTAGGATCTGACCAAGTCCCTTTCTGAATGTAAACATTACTCCTTCACACTACAGAAACTTCTTGGATTAATGAAGTACTATCATTGGTTCATTTATTATTGGCACGTTTACAACTGTACGATTGTTTCCCTAGCTTTTACAAACTGTTTTGACTTTAATAAAATTTTTTAAAAAAATCCTTGTTTTGTTTGAAAAGTCAAAAATCCCTCTGTTGTGCATACAGAGAGTAGCACACCTGAGTTGACACGAAGACTATATATACATTTTGATCTTCCTCCCCAGGAAGGACAGCACAGGACAAGCACAGTCTCGCTTCCCATCTGGCTCCTGTTAATAGACAACTCCTAACTTTCAAATGAGGACATTTGTTGATAATTTACTCAACCCATATGGTTCTGCTGAAGGATCTTCAAGTATTCATTTTTGTTTTTGAAACTTCTAAAATAATGCTCTTTTTTCAAAAAAAGGACATACTGTGAAGTAACAGAAATAGTTGACTTCTGCATTATGTTGTAAGACATGGGAAATATCAAGATATTGAAATCCTTTCCTCCCCAGATGCTGGGATTCTTATGCACAATTTGTGATACTCTGAAATGCTTGAAAGACTCAAAGGAGAAGGTTTATGGCTACTTGGCTCTAGAAGATTACTTCTAAAGGTGAGCAGGAATTTCCCTCTACCTCTTCAAATCTCCATTTCTGCATTTTGAGATTGAAGAGTAGAATGAAAAGAGAAACTGAAGACTGAATTGCTAACCTTAATGAAACTAACTTAAAATTTTAATTATTTAATTTACATTGGAAAAATTATCATAGATAGCAATAACCTCTCTCAAGAAATATTTTTTGGGGATAGGATAATGGGGAGGGATAAAGTTACAAGCAAGTTAACCCTTTTTTTTTTTTTTTAGGGCAATGAGGGTTAAGTGACTTGCTCAGGGTCACACAGCTAGTAAGTGTCAAGTATGTGAGGCCAGATTTGAACTCAGGTCCTCCTGAATCCAGGGCCAGTGCTTTATCCACTGCACCACCCAGCTGCCCCCAACCTATTTTCTCCAAATATTATCTTTAAGATAATAATCACATTTGGATGATTACAAACAAATGGTAGCAAAAAATGGGGAAGACAATTAGAAATCTGGATAAAGCATGTTTATAAGTAAAAGGTTTGGGGGAAAAAAGTCATAGAAGTGCAGCTTGGGTGGAAATGGATTTAAGCAACACATTTCCAGGGAGAGCCCACTTATGTCTCATGACAGTAACTTATATTTTCCCCAAACTATAAATTTCTTTAACAATAAAACCTCTTTTTGTGGAAATGAAGATACTTTTCTTTGACTCTCATTTAAGCTTCATATAGTACTACTGAAATTAAGTGCTATTTTCAAAACCATGATTTTAACAACTTGATTATTTCTTTAAAATTCTACCATTAAAAAACTGAGCATTTGGCAAAAAACAACAACAAAAACCCTCCAAAGTTCCTTTTTGATTTCTCTTTCCCATTTTAGATAAAGTTTTAAATACTATTTCATTTCAAATTACTTTAAGTGAGACACATATATTTCACCAAATAGCTCCTCAAATCCTGTCCTTTTTAAAGCTGAGAACCAAGCACTTTTAACTCTTTTAACCAGTACCCCGTGGAAGCAGAAGTTTGACAATACTTTATATGTCAAAAAATAAATAATTAAAAAACAGCAGTTATGGTTAACCCATTTAGTTTTCCAATTACATTGAATTTTTTTAGTCATCATATCTATAAATCATTTCACATTTTTTAGTTTTCATTTTTTAAAATTAAGGTTAACAGGACAGCAAGGTGGTGCAGTGGATAAAGCACTGGCCCTGGATTCAGGAGTAACTGGATTCAAATCCGGCCTCAAACACTTGACACTTACTAGCTGTGTCACTCTGGGCAAGTCACTTAACCCTCATTGCCCTGAAAAAAAAAAATAAGGCAACAATTGTACTATTGAAACCCTAACCCTAATCAAATCATGATGTTTACTTTTATAAAATTCATATTTTAAGATATAAAATTCTTTTCAGCAAAGAAAAGACAGGGACGATTAATTAGCCATACATTTCCTCTTATTTACTGGCACTAAATTTAGACCGCCATTTGTAATAGGCAGGATCAGAGGACGCTAGGAGCACAGTTTTGGAGCTGAGCTGGAAGGGACTTTTGAGCCCCTCATTTTACATGTAAAGAAAACGAAGCCCTGAGAGATGCCCTGCTTATGATCAGGTACACATGGCAAAGCCAAGGTTCAACTTCCAGTATCCACTTCAAAACCAAAGAAAGAAAGAATGAATAAAAGGATAAGAATTAGGGAAATAGGGGCAGCTAGGTGGTGCAATGGATAGAGCACTGGCCCTGGATTCAGGAGGACCTGAGTTCAAATCCAGTCTCATTCACTTGACACTTACTAGCTGTGTGACCCTGGGCAAGTCACTTAACCCCAATTGTCTCAACAAAATAAAAAAAAAAAAAGAATTAGGGAAATAATGAGACTTCTTATCTTTTAACGGCTAAGCAAAGCTATTAAAAACATAGAGCTTTTCAAAATTAAGTCATGAATACACACTGAAAGAACAATCCTCAGTGGTCAATTGTGAGTGACATTTTCTTGATAAAATGTAATCTCATAATTGTTCTAATAGAGAAGAATTCATACTGATGAGAATGCCCCTCTGAGGAAGGCTGTGTATTTTCTTTCTTTCTTTTTTTGTGGGGCAATGAGGGTTAAGTGACTTGCCCAGGGTCACACAGCTAGTAAGTGTCAAGTGTCTGAGGCCGGACCTGAACTCAGGTCCTCCTGAATCCAGGGCTGCTGCTTTGTCCACTGCACCACCTAGCTGCCCCCAAGGCTGTGTATTTTCTCCTCAGATATTATCCTTTCCTTTGGCTAATCCAAAGGCAATTGGGTATAAAAAGTAATGGAGTGAACTATGTAACTCCTTGAGGCCTCTGCCGATACTGTGAATCCATGTGATCTATAGTGAAATAGTCACTGGATACTAATAACTGATGATAGGTTATCCCAACAAGTACCCTTCTGTCTGCATTCCAAGGAGCAGCCCACCTAAGCAAAGTGAAGCTCAACAACAGGAATTGGGCTACTTGGTGATTAAGTCTTTGGTCTACACAGCTATTGAAAAAGGAAAAATATAAAATTTCCTTCAGCTCTGCAAGGCCTCCTTCTGTTTCTGCAATAATAAGTGTCAAAATGGAGTAAAATGTGGTAGAAGATGATAAATATTTGATAAGTATTTGTAATACCACCATTAACCTACTGATTTGTAAAATTCTGTCTAATGATGGAGTAGACACTACTGGAGAAACTGAACCCTATCACTATTACTTTCACTATAAATGAAACAAATAACATTGTACAAATCAAATTGATTATATCTGAAAAGCCAAGAAATGACTCTTTACTGATTTGGGAGTCATTCCTAAAACAGAAGTCTCAGATTACTGAGATATGGCATGCAATGAAAACAATTCCAATTTGAGCTATTTTAAAATGTTATTGCTGCTAGAAAATGGGAAATGAATGGAGGCAAGTATAATACTGGTTATGACAATTCTGTATATAACCAATAAACCAATTGCTATAACAAGGAGATCAAAAGAACCTAAACACTGCCTTAATCCACATATACTTGATCTATTTACCAGGTTTGATACTGAAATAGAAAGGGGAAAGTCTACTGACACTGTTTACAACAATGCCACATAGAAATTTAACTGATACAAATTAATTATCAAAATGAAGAGACTAGAAATTGTCTAAAAACTGCCTTAGAAAATATCTAACTTTCTTGCCAAGCAGAGAGTTATGGCAGCCAAGGGTAACAGAGATTTAGAGAGTAAAAGCATTTTCAAAAACTCATAAAGAATGGTGGAATATTATGAGCAGTATCGCCTCATAAGACAGCAAGAGTTAGTGTAGGGAAAAATAATTTAAAGAAAGCTTGGTGAGAGAACCAACTAAGTAAAGCTATCCTAAGGGTATTTAAGGACAAAACTGGGACTACAATAAACAAATGGAATATGAAAAATATCTGCAGATATTTTAAAACAGCCTTCTCAACATCAAGGACAAGTGAACCGTCATATCTGGTCTTTAACACTAGTCCTGGATGGTGGATTTCATCACAGAGGTGGAGGAAATGACAATAAAGAGAATGAAAATGGTAAAAAGCAGCTCACCTCTCATGCTATTGCTATAATTTTGAGGGAGGTAAGAAATCCTTAAGCTATTTGAGGGAGGGAAAAATACAAAAGCGGGGTAAACATAAGAAAAACAACCAAAAGAACATCACAAACTACTTACCTATAAGTCGACCTCTCCAATTTTAGAAAATCTTTGTGAGAATAATATATACATGCATCAAGGGTATGCTGAATTACAAAGCAACAGGAAGGTGTTTTTTAAGCAAAATTCCAGAGTGGACAATATATTTACCACATGATGGACTGAAAGACGTAAAGCATACAAGATCCTACCATACTTAGTTGTTTTTAGGCTGTAAGAAAAGCACTTGATTTGGTAGCACAATAGACTACTTTAAAAGCTCTCCTCCAGAAAGGCCTATCAAATGTCCATTTTTCTTAAATTTATTAAGGCATAACCATATGTGTATTATAACAGGTACAATACAACAATACAAGATAACAGATACAATCATATTTGATGCTTGTGATTATAATGTGAAGCAAGATGGAAAAAGGGGACACATGCTTAGCAAAGCTTGGTGCCATGGTGGAAATTCAGTGAAGTTCAAGTTGAAGAGTTTCCAACTAGGACAGGATCACAGAAGCAGAGCTCAAAGAGCCCTCAGAGTGGACTTAGTCCAACCACCTTAATTTTACAGACAAGGAAACTGAGAGCCAATGAAATGAAATGACTGACCCAAGGTCACCCAAGTAGTAAACACCAGATGTAGTGTGAATAGAGTGTCTTTTCCACTGTACCACACTGCTACTGCTGCTCCTGTTTTTGATTACATTGTGCTAATTGCATTAGTCCCAACAACACTGTAGCACTTCCTAAAGGGATCCATAGGTACTCTGGCCTAACTGCCTATGCAGGAAGAAAATAGGGGAACGAGAATATCAGGAGGTACAAATTATAAAGCTCATCCATTAATCTATTATCTATTAATCCATCCATCCATCCATCCATCTATCTATCACTAAAGGGAAGGAGAGGGAGAGAGGGCTGGCCTGTCTTTGGGAAACTGCAAATTTCTCTGAATGACCCCAAGTGCCTCTTTAAAACAAAGACTTTTAAAAGGCCAATATCCTTAGTCTCTGAAGAACTGAAACTAAAAATCACCCAAAGGGCATCGTGGACAGGATAGGGAGAAAAGACATTACAAATAAGGAATTAAGAGGGAGAAGTAGAATAAATCAAGTGACCAAAGAAACGCATGAGGAAAAAAAAGATGTATTCTTTCTAGGTGGGAAAAAAGAATAATCACTAGACTGCCTGTGTGATTCACTGGTATCTTCTAGCACATTGGATGGATCTTCTTAGGTGAACTTATGGGAGCACATGGACAAGAATGACACAGGAAAGGCAGGCATGGATGGATCATGACCTATGCTGTTAGAGACAACGCCCATGCCAATTAAATGGCAGAGCCAGCCGAATATTTGAGGCTAAGCTGAAAGGGCTATAAATTGACAAAGCAGGGCACTCTAGTTCTCTCCTCATTAATGCTGTTTGTATGACAATAAAATAAATTTGGGTTTTTATCTTTTATAAGTGAACATCTATTCTCTAAGCAAATGATAGAAAAAATACAGAATTTGAGTTAACATCTTAAGTGTTGATTTTTTTACCTTCACCAAAGTATTAGCTTAGGCTCAGGTTTAAATGGATATACTAAAAATAACCAGTGTGTTGCCCTGATGAATAATATTGTATACTGGAGCTGACAGACTACTGGGGCGGGAGGGGGGGGGGGTGCGTCTGGCCCTTAACCTGTTTTTGGGCAACCTAAGCTAAGAATAGTTTTTACAGTTTTAAATACAATAAAACTTTATTTTAGAGTGTAAAAAAAAGACCTTCTTGGCTCATGAGTGATAGAAAACCCGGCTGTGGGCCCCTGTTACGTATTACTGCCAAGATCACATCCATTTCCAACTGAAGAAAATGGAGGTCTTATCAAGACTAGGGGACTGAGCCAATACGCACACAGGAAAAATTCAGAATCAGAATAACAAGACACATTGCTCTTCAGGGATGGTGGGGTCTCTCTATTGGTGCTTCCACAAGGGTAGGCAGCTCCAGGTGAGGAAACTACCTCTACCAAAGCAGCAACTATCCTACAGTTAACAGTCTAACCAAGATGCCTGGGGCACTCAGAGGCTGATGGATGGTGCTAGTCCGAGTCCAAGGCAGCACTCTGGAAAAAGCCTTGTCCCACAGAGCGAGTATTGCCTCTAAATCTCTTTAAAAACTTAAATAGCTAACACTTGTAATTTTTATTTCAGAAACGCTTTATTGATGTTGGCATTAGCATCTTGAGTATAAGTATTCGCATTTCCATTTCTTAGGTGAGGGGATGTGGCAGAACCGGCTGCAGAGGGACCTTAGGAAGCCATGCCGCCCCCACTGATCCTCAGGACCTCTTAACTCTTAATTCAGGGCTTGACCTGGCACACCGGTTTATCAGAACACTGAGTAAGGACACTTATGAGATATTATTAGAACACCCCCAATGGGGCATTAAGGCTCAGGCTTAAAAAACAAAAACCTTTCATTTTTAACAGAGGATGGCATCTGTTCAAGCCCCAACCCTCACCCTAATGAGTGGTGTGATGCCAGGCAAGTCACCTACCTTCTTTAAATTTCAGTTTCCTCATCTACAGATATAATAATATCTGCAATGCCAGCCTTATGGCATTTGTGGGCTGTTGTGGGAAGAGCATTCTTTAAAGTCTAGTGTACTTTACAAATGAGAGGTATCGTTACATTACATGTGCACAAATATATGAAACAAAGTTGGGGGTGGACTGTGGATACGAGCATAATTAGAAGAAAGAGGATGAACATCCCTTTTTATCACCTCTATTCCTATTTGTCCTATGTTCTAGCGAGGTGGTGGGCCTCCTTCTCATGGAGTAAGGGATTTTAATACAGTGGTTCCCAATTAATGATCAGATTTGTAGTTTGGTCTTATAATTAAAAAGGATTTGAGGTATTAGTTTCAACAAAACAAAACAGGAGCCACCAGAGCAAATTCTTTTAATTGTGACCCCCTTTTGTCAATTGTCCTCTTTCTTCTGTTTCTTTTGGCCCCTTTTTAGAGGCCTCAGAGGTGTAGACAGAAGAATGGATTAAAAGTCTTTGCATGTGTCTGGGGGGGGGAGAAGAGAGGGGAGGGAGGGAGAAAAGTTTGGAACCAGAAATCTTATAAAAACAAATGCTGAAAACTATCTCTACATGTAACTAGAAAATAATAAAATACTTTTATGATTTAAAAAAAAAAGTCTTTGCATGTAAGTATCACTTCCTCACCTATTTAACATTTTCCTTAAATCTCTTCAGGCATTAAAAAAGTTCCTATTTATTTTATGTCTGATGCAAGTTGTATGTATGTTTATTCTGTTGCTTTAAAAATTACTTTTTCCAGTAAAAAGACAATCTGTATTCCTAAATGATAAGGCCCTAAAACCACCACTGCATTGATGTTCCAAGCCTATAACGCTGCACAGCTGGGCCTTATGGTTGTTTACAGTCTACTTCCTTATCACATTGGAGTTTCTCTTGGCTCCTTATTAACTATATTCCCTGGTGTGGAAGCCCCCACTCACTTGTTCCTTTGTTAGAGGACACTTTCTTTCAAATATAACAAAGTTTCCACGTCTTTCTCTGCTTTTTGAAAAATTTGTCAACCATGGGATTTTAATACTAATTCAAAAGAAAATGATTCCTTTTAAAAGCCACACAGACTTACAGGCCATATATTTGTGGAGCAATTTCCAGTCGGTTCAGGTGCATGTAGAGTTCAATATCTTGCTTTTTCAGCAGGTGGTCTTGAATCTGGTTTACTTTTGTAACAATAGCAATGGATGGGCCAAAATCCTGTGGCCTGGCAAATGGGATGGTCGTGATTACCGAATCTTTCCCCTAAGAGCAAAAGCAAGCAAAAAAAAAAAAAAGATACAAAAGTTTAATCACATTTTAGTATTTGTATAAAGATAAGGTCTTTGACAGAAATGAGAAAACAGGCAAGATTTCATAAGTTATTATCTGTGACAAACCCTATCTTAACATTAATTGAACAATGTGTAAACAATATATGAATCTGCTACTTTATCATTTGGCCTAAACAGAGAGCAGGATACAGAGCCAGGAAGAGCTGAGTTCAAATCCTGCCTCAGATATCCACTAGTTCTATAATCCTAAGCAAGTGACTTTACGCAACTGAGACTCAATTTTCTCATCTATAAAATGGGGATAGCAACCCTACATTCTTCACAGGGCTCTTATACCAAGTAAGATAATACATATAAAATAATTTGTAAATTTGAAAGTAACATATAAATGTTAGCTTAGTACTATTAATATATTTGACAAAACAATATTAATATTGATACATTTTATTACTATCATTTGTTAAGATGAAGTAATTGGTAGAGCAATGTGTAGCCCTAAAGATTCTTCTCAGATAAGGAGTATCTCTTGGATACACCAGGTTCATAGAAGATTTCCTGATAAACAGAACCACAGACATAATGATTCTCTACAATATCAAATTCAACACACAACAGGGCATTTGAAAGTTGCCATGCTTTTTGTGAGAACTGCAAAGAAGCCAGGGTCACTGACGAACAGAGCTCATGGGCGTAAGGTGTAGGAGGGGTGGAAAGGCAGGAACTGGCCAAGTTAATGCCAAACAGAGAGTTTTATGTTGGATCCTGGAGGTAACGGGGAGTCACTGGCATTTACTGAGTAGGGAGGGGACATGGTCACACCTACCCTTTCGGGAGACCTTGTGACTAAACAGAAAATGGATTGGAGTGGGGAGAGATTTGAGGCAGGAAGATCAACCAGAAGACTACTGCAATAGTTTAGGTGTGAAGTGATGAGAGCCTGGACTAGGGCGGTGGCAGATACAAGAGATGTTAGAAAGGTAGGATTCCGGGCAGCTAGGTGTGGATTCAGGAGGATCTGAGTTCAAATCCGGCCTCAGACACTTGACACTTACTAGCTGTGTGACCCTGGGCAAGTCACTTAACCCTCATCCTGCCCCCCCCCCAATAAAAGAAAGGTAGAATTCTTCCAAGAATGTTTTGAATGCTTTTTTATTAGTAAACATTCCTATTTTTTCATTTCTTCTTAAGCTTAGATTTGCAGAGTAGGCTAACTGAGGCTGTATCCTGAGCTCTACTTTTCTTTGGAACTCATTATTTCAACACCTTCTGTGCTTCCGGTAGGTACAGAATAGTCTCCAAAAGTCTTGTGTTATTCAAATTTCCTTTCTTTACTATTTGAAGGGTCTTCTGGTCACTTGGAGAGCTTGTTGTTTCTTTACTGAATTGTTAGAATTGAGGACTATGTGTCTGGGAAGTTTATAGTTTGGGGGTTTCTGTTTGTTTTACTGGAGGCAATCTATGCACTCTTTCAATTTATCGTACCATGGGGTTGGTTCAGGTTTTTTGAACTGTCACGCTCTTCTGGGAGACTTATTTATCTCAGGGTTGTCTCTAAAGACCCCAAGTTTTGCCTGAAGAGAGAACATGTTTTTGTTGTGGTTTTTAACTTCTCTTCTTCAAGACTGTTCTCCACTTCTGGGTATTGAATTCTCCATCAGTTGTCCTCTCTTGTCTCTCTGGTGAGACTTTTCTTCACAGATTCAATTTTTTCCACTCTGCTAATCACTTCTGCATTAAAGGTCATAGATTCTGCTCTCACATTTCTCATTTCAACCACTCAGAAAAGCTTGCTGTGGTTCCATGTTCTCTCTAAATTCCAGAGGTTCCTCTGTCTCATCAAAGGTTGTTTTACAGTATTTATTCATAGGTGCTTGAAGTCATTTGCAAGATCTGGGGACCAGCTATTAAAGCTTTTCCTGTTACTTATTTGCTTATGCTCCATGTCTTTTAAGTTTCTTCCTCCTGAAATCTTTGGTAATTTCAGTCTTTCCCCCTTTTCCTTTATTGTTCACTTCCTGACTCCCTTTCTGCCTACCATGGTTTCCCTGGGGTTGGATCTCAAGCATCTCAGCTCTCACACTGAGCAATTCACAGGTCACCAGCTTAGTGCTCTGCCCCAAGTGACTTTTGGGTGGATAGAAATGACACCAGATGGACGTTGGGCTCTTTCCCTCACACGCAGTGGATCACCACACAGCTCCACAGAGTTCTCCTATCTGCCTCTATGGCATCTGGCCCCATGCTCTCAGTTCCATGACTCCATAGTACAGAGTGCTGCCATGCTGGTGTTCCTGCAGCTGGGACTGATTGCTGCAGTTTATTGCTCTGAGGTCCCAGGAGGAGGAGGGAGGGCCATGGTGTGTACTTGGGCTCTACTTCAAGCTCAGACCGTGTCCTGCCCCATTTTGTCGGTTCCTCTGCTCTCCTGAGGAAATCTTCTGCAGCACAAAGTGTTGTAGTGCTGGCTATTAAGGCCTCATCTAATTTCTGAAGTTTGGAGCATTAGTCTTCATGGCACTAGAAAGAGGGAAAGGACTTGACTGTGAGGTTGTGTTTTGCGGCAAGCCCATGTGTCTGGTCCTCCAGTGCAGCCTTGCTACCAGTAGTATGATTGGCAATGAGGGAGGCTGTGCTGAAAAAGGAGGAGGTAGCATGGGATTTTTAATCTTTTGGGTTGCAGTGGTCCTAAACTATGGAGATAGCTGAAGTTGCATTATTTTTGTTGGATTTTTTCTGTTTTGGAGAGGTCTGAGAGGTCTTGGGGATCAGGAAAAATGTCTATTCCTCCATCTTGTTGGTTACATGACACAGAAGTCACAAAGGTAGAATCAACAGGTCTTGGTGCGAGACTAGATATGGGTAGTGAGAAAAGGGGTCAAAGATGATACCGGGCTTATTGGCCTGTGTGACTATAAGGACTGTGGTGCCCTTGTCAATAATAGGAAAAAGAGGTAGTACAGAGTACTTAGGGGGAAAAAGGAGTTCAATTTTTGACATGACAAGGTTAAGATATGTATGGGACATCCAGGCTGAGATGTCTACTAGGCAGATGGAGATATAAGGTCAGGAGAGAGGGTGGAGTTATTGAAGTAGAAGTGGAAATCATCAGTATAGAGATGGATCTAAACAAAAGGAGTGGATGAGATCACCAAGTGAAACAGTATAAAGAGAGAAGAAAAGAGCACAGGACATTCTTGCTGGACACCCACAGGTAATGGAAGTGATGTTTTAAGACAAAGGAAACTTAAAAGGGAGTAATCAGACAAGTAGGAGAACCATGGAGAAAGTAGTGTCCTGAAAATGTAAGCAGAAAAGTATCAAGGAGAAGATTACTGATATTGTCAAAGGCTTCAGAGAAGTCAAGAATGATGAGAAAAGGCCATTAAATAAGAGACTGCAGGAAACTGTGGAGAACATTTTCCACTAAATAATGAGATTGTAAGTGAAACTAAAGAGTTAAAAAATACATAGATAGGTTGCAAATTGTCCTGGTTGTAGAGAGTTCTCACACTGCTGAGAATGCAGATCCCTTAAGATAGATTTTGACTGACCAAGTCATGTTGACTATTAGAAATATACAAATGATATGTGTGTGTATATATATATCTATCTATATGTATATGTATAGAGATATATAGATACAACCTATATCAGATTACCTGCTGTCTAGGGGAGGGGGGAGGGAGGGGAGGGAGGGAGAAAAATCTGAAATTGTAAAGCATGTATAAACAAAAGTTGAGAACTATCTTTACATGTAACGGAAAAAATAAAATACCTCATACATTAAAAAAAAAAAAAGAAATATACAAATGAAAAATAAAGTACATATGAAGATGCTATCTGGACCCATAGAAAAAAACTGATAAATAGAAGTACATATAGAATAATTTTACTCATATATAACTATTTGTATCCAATGGTAGCCATCTCTAAGGCAGGGAGTGGGAGGAGAAGAGGGAAGAAACAAAGTAAAAAAGGAATTTACATGATAACTTTGTTGTATATTTGGAGGGACTAGCTAGCTGTACATGGTAGATTTGCAGTTTCATGTTCAATTGATCATCTTTTTTATTGTACTGTGTTATGGAAGTGCTTGTTTTATTCCATGAATTGAAAATAAATTTTTTTTTAAAAAGTTATATAATTCAAGAACTTCACAAATATATTTCCAACTTAAAAATAAACACAATTATGCATTGTACTTCATCTATGATAATACTACTAATGGCTATGCTTAGGGCATATCTCCTTTTTCTATTTCTATGCCCTTGGAACTGTGTAACTAGTATCAAGCAACTGTTTAATAGCGTGCTAGAGTAGTATAGTCAGCGGTCCTAGGCTAACTGGCCCACACAAGAATCGGGTTCCATAATACATGAACTTGGTCATTGCTAGGGAAGACAATGTGAGTAGAAGACATGGTAGGTCTTAAGTGAAAGGACTTCAGAAAGAGAAAAAATGTTTAAAGGGTAGGGCCAACCACATATAAACCACAGGACATGAAAATCTACATGTTTTGACTGACATGTGTGGTAAAATTAGGCTCATTTGATCTAGCTTGCCACACTGTACATAAATGAACATCTTGTTCTGGAGTTCAGACCTCACCTCTCACTGGTTCTAAAGCTTATACTTGTTTTGAATATGTTTCTGGCCTCAGGCCTCAAAATAAAAGAACTTTCCTGGCTGCAGTCCATCCATCTCCCCAAACTGGGGAATGTTCAATCAGTCTTTTTTTGGGGGTGGGGGTGGGGGGTGGGGCAATGACTTGCCCAGGGTCACGCAACTAGTAATATCAAGTGTCTGAAGCCGGATTTGAACTCAGGTCCTCCTGCATCCAGGGCTGGCGCTTATCCACTACGCCATCTAGCTGCCCCCTCAATCAATCTTTTTTTTTCCTTTTCTTTTTTTTGCGGAGCAATGAGGGTTAAGTTACTTGCCCAGGGTCATGCAGCTAGTAAGTGTCAAGTGTCTGAGGCCAGATTTGAACTCAGGTCCCCCTGAATCCAGGGCCAGTGCTTTATCCACTGTGCCACCCAGCTGCCCCCTCAATCAGTCTTAAGGATATCTCCAAGGAGCCTGGACAACAGGCTTTCCCAGTGGCCTAGTAGAAAAGTCTTGAATCCATTTGTCTAGTTAGCTATAAATAATTCTTGTTGTTCAGTCATGTCTGATTCTCCCTGACCCCATTTGGGGTTTTCATGGCAAAGAAACTAGAGTGGTTTGACATTTCCTTCTCCAGCTCATTCTAAGATAAGGAAACTGAGGCAAAGAGAGTTAGGTGACTTGCCCAGGGTCACAGAGCTAGTGTCTAAGGCCAGATTTGAACTCAGAAGATGAGGCTTCTTGACTCCAGGCCCATCACTCTATTCACCATACCACTTAGCTGCCCCCAAATTGTTGTTGTTTGGTCATCTGGTCTGACTCTTTGTGACCCCATTTGAAATTTTCTTGACAAAGATCCTGGAGTGGTTTGCCATTTCCTTTTCTAGCTCATTGTAACATCAATTTTTTTCATATCAATCAACAAGTATCTCTATGTACCAGGTACTATATTATGATAGTATATGACTAGGAGTCATGGACTAGTAGTTGAAGGTCACCCAAAGGGCAATGGAAAGATATATGGTGAGGGTGAAGCTAAAACCTATTAACAATAACTATCAGTACTATCAACTTATGGGACAGCTAGGTGGCACAGTGGATAGAGCACTGGCCCTGGAGTCAGGAGTACCTGGGTTCAAATCCAGCCTCAGACACTTAACACTTACTAGCTGTGTGACCCTGGGCAAGTCACTTAACCCCAATTGCCTCACTTAAAAAAGTATTATCTAGATATAGAGATATAACCTATATCAGATTACCTGCTGTCTAGGGGAGGGGGAGGGAGAAAAATCTGAAATTGTAAAGCTTGTATAAACAAAAGTTGAGAACTATCTTTTCATGTAACGGAAAAAATAAAACACCTTCTATGTAAAAAAAAAAAATTATCAACTTATTACCAATAAAGAAGTAGTTTAAAAGTACTTTGCTAGATGTATGATTTCATCAGTGTGGCTCCATTCCTTCAGTGCTAGATAATAATGATGATGATGGTAAAAGTCACAACTGAAATATCACTCTGTGGTTTGCAAAGCATTTGATCCTCATTTGATCCTCACAAGAACCCTGGCAGGCAGGTGCTATTTCCCCCCTCATTTAATGGATGAGGAGACTGAGGAAAACAGACATTAAGTGCCTTGCCAAGGACTTTAGGTCCAGCATTCTATCCACTGTGCCTCATGATTGTTTTTCATCATATTCCTTCCCATCTTGTGTTGGGGGCACCCAGTCCAACTCCCTCCCTTCATAGGCCCAGGGCAACCTGGGCAAGAAACAACCTCACTGGGAAATAGATCCACCTGCTCTGACTCCCAGTGAAGAAGTCTTTCCATTAACTATCTTGATATTGTTGGGATATCAGGGAAATGTGTAGAGTCTTGTTAGTTTTCTATCCTTTAAAAGACATTATCAGAGAAATAAATGTATGCACAGAAAAGGAAGCAGACTAGAAAAGTGTAAGATCAAGGGTTAATGGATTAACTGCTCACTTCACTTGCCTGGATGCAATGCTAAGAGATCTGGCATACTGGATGGACCATGGAGGATTTAGGAAAAAAGCAGGTATCACAACTGCACAGGATTAGGTGGTGCTAGTAGGTTGCTACTTGTCCCTTTGGAAGAATTAACCACTTTGAGGAGATCATAGACCCAACAATGTGCTTAAAGAACTTCCTATTGGTTTTTTTTTTGTTGTTTGTTTGTTTGTTTTTGAGAGGCAATAGGGGTTAAGTGACTTGTCCGGGGTCACACAGCTAGTAAGTATCAAGTGTCTGAGGCCAGCTTTGAACTCGGGTCCTCCCGAATCCAGGGCCAGTGCTTTATCCACTGTGCCACCTAGCTGCCCCTTTCCTATTGTTAATAGAAGAAAATCGTCTCCTTGTGCTAGCCATTCCTTACTTTTAAATTTACTTCTTATAAAAACTGTGTTACAATAACTGGAATGAGAAATATTATTTATTATTTTTTAAATGCAGGATTAAGATCAAATGAACTATTTCTATTATTATGGATAATAATTACTATTAAAAATGGTCCGCCATTGACTTCTACCTGAATATAAGTTTAACAATTTATATCTATCTTTAAATAGCATTTAGTATTTTAGAGCCTAGTGTGTACTCTAAGACATCAGAAAGAAACAGGAGCCCCTAACCATACATAAAGATCTGCTTAAGATGCACAGTGCCCCCCCCCAAAAAAAGATGCATAGTGACTTAGTTTTAAAATGTAATATTATCTATTTTTTATTATATTTTTATTTATTTTGTTAAATATTTTCCTATTATGTTTTAATGTTGTTCATATCACAAACAAGAGTGGGGTAGGCCCCATGTTTGACACCTCTGCTCTAAGAGGTCAACAGAAAGGAATTTAAAAGTCTTTGAAAAAAGTGGTCATCATTTTACATATTTTGATCTTATAGTTTAGATGCAAGGTGGGAGTTTATATGGATCTGTGCCAGTCAGTCTGAAGTATTTTTTTTCCTAGGTACGATTTTTATCAATTATACCAAAAACCAGAAGATAAATCATTTTTGGGAGGCTTGGATAAATTATATCTCTGTAGGAAATATGATCTTTATTGTGTAAGTCTTGGGAGGGAATCTATCCTGAATGAACCTGTTAAAAATGTTTAGTTTAATGAAATCAGATCAATTTCTAGTATGAGTAGTATGAGTTGTCATTAAATCAATAGCATGTGTAGTCTATTATTCTGATGCTTGATAGGGGCTCTTGTGTGGTCTATTAAAGACTGCAGGCATAAACTGTACATTAAAAATATTTTCCCTTTGCTCAGAATACTTAAGATAAAAATCTCTTAAATTTAAGAAAGTAGAAAGTAATGCTGATGATCACTTACATGCTAAACAGCTTAGCTTATCTTCCATTGAAATCATAATGGAAGATAAATGTGATGCAGAATATTCCCTTACCTCCTGGATTTCTTTTCATAACAAAGAATGTTATTTGCATCTGTCAATTATAAATATCTTAAGACATTGAAAGGGGGAGATCTTTAACTATAAAAAGAACCATGAAACTTTCTATTTGCAAACAGTATAAATGTATTTAATGAAATGTTTAAAGGTAAGAATCCCAAGAAACAGATTTTCAAACTTAAGAATAATTATCATAATAAGAATACGATGTCATTTGTGTGAATGGTTTGTTGTCTTTTGAAGATACACCTTTAGGCCTAAATTTATACTGCTCCACTGCCTGATATCAATCTCTGGAAAGAAAGCTCCCTGAGGGTAGAGCATGTAATTGCATCTAGCAAGAGTGCCACACCCTTGGCAGCTGGCACAGGATAAATACTCACAGGCACGGAAATGTGAAATGCATATCTACTACATTGTCAATATCAGATGGAACCAGAATAACTGAATGGGAAAAGTTCAACTTATTTTCATTTGTAGGAACTTCAAAAGAGAAAGGAGTGGATTCATTAAATGGAAAATCAATAAGCATTTTTATCACATATTCCTTTTTGTAGGAAACTTATATGTTGACTTTTCTGTGGAATTAATGTGAATGTTTCGAAGTTGCCTTTGACTGCTTCCAATAAAGGGACTGTTTTTCACTGTGTTGTCTTAGACACTTAAAATAACTGGATGACATGGTGCATACAATGAGAATCCGTCTGGCATGGAGGCTAGAGGGTCAGCCTTAATGTTAGGAAGATCTGGGAAGAATCTTGCCTCTGACATTTATCAGGTATATGACCACAAGCAAATTACTTCCTTTCTTGGTTCATCAGGCAATTTGAAGTAAGAAATCATGGGTTTAGATTTTTTTTTAAGTGCTGAAATTCTCATCCAGACTCTTTTTTTTTTTTTTTGGGGGGGGGGGGGGCTTGTGTGTATGTGTGTGTGTGAGAGGCAATTGGGGTTAAGTGACTTGCCCAGGGTCACACAGCTACTAAGTGTGTAAAGTGTCTTGAGGCCAGATTTGAACTCGGGTCCTCCTGAATCCAGGGCCGGTGCTCTATCCACTGTGCTACCTAGCTGCCCCTAGATTTTTTTTAAAAAATGTATATATTACCACTAAATATGCACAGACATTTAAGGCATGGCCATATTTGATTCTGTGCCATTAGTAGTAGTGGTATCATTGACATTTTGCTTTTTAAAGCTAAAACTTAAGCCTTTAAGAAAAAAAGAAAAGAAATTGTTATATCTATTTTCATAGAAATAAGTCTGTTGGGGGCAGCTAGGTGACACAGTGGATAAAGCACCAACCCTGGAATCAGGAGGACCTTAGTTCAAATTTGACCTCAGACACTTACTAGCTGTGTGACCCTGGGAAAGTCACTTAACTGTCATTGACCTGCCCCCCCAAAATAAAAAGGAAATGTCTGTTGTCTCTTTCAAATTACATAATCATCATACACCTTCCAAGTCAATTTACCTAACATGAATATCAATCTCAAATTACATTAGGTATCACTGAGAAAATAAAAGTATTTTCTGTTTTATATAATATTCAATTATTAAAACACAAATTCTCTTGAGAAGGGCCAATTTTACATTAGAAGTGACTGCTCAAAGTGCTGACCACCGGAATGCTAATGTGTTAAAATTCACTCAAGTGAGTTTTTCCCAAGCTACCAGCACCAGTTTCCAATCGCCTGCTAAGAAGCCGACAGAGGTACAGCTAGCTGGATGTTAAGGGACCTGCTGAGAGTGTCCCTGACTAACGACTCCATAGGCCTAGAAGATGTCTACGATTCCTTCTGGTAGTGTCAAGGATGCCAATTTTTATGATGCTCAAGTATCTACATCTTTCCGTGAGATCACTGACGCAGGAGTTCTCTCTAATAAGACAGACCGCAGTCTGTTCATGTCTGTCTATCCTGTGTGCTGCTTGTGGGCATCCACCCCATGGAATTTGTCATAGGGGATCCACCCAGTGGGCCTGAGGCCTGACAAGGCAACAGCACCGACACTGGGGTTGCCCATGATCTTCTCTCCCGCTATCTCACAGTTCCTGCAACATGCCTTTTACTCTTGTTTTTCCTCTGCGTTCCCTAGTCCTTACAATGCTGGGGTTTGTTCACACTCAGCACAGTTCCCTGACACTTGGTAAGGCTGGCAGAACGGTACTACTGAAAAGTTGGGACTTTTATTTCATGGGAAGCTGAGGCTCAGTGAACCATTGCAGCTTTCCCCCCAAAATCCAGGTCACATCTGGGCTCACCTCATGACCAGCCGTACGGCCTGTTCCCCATACATGTGCTTAGAGATGAGCCTCTAAAGCAGAAGCTCTTAATCTGGGCTTGAGTCTTGGAACTCTTTGGCAGTATCTGCTGAAATCTATGGACTCCTCCTCAGAATAATGTTTTTCAATAACAGAAACGATGACAAAGAAAACCAAATTAAATTGGAATACAGATATATATAAAAAAAAAATCACAAGTTCATGGATGTTAACTACCTAAGCTGACCATCTATTCTATGTCCTCCTAATTAATTTCCCTCTTTAACGGTTCTCCCCATTCCACTGAAAGTAAGCCCAGGCAGATTCAGGGTTCATCAAGATGCAATGAAACATAGATAATCAGCGTATATTCTAATTTTTTATGGAAATCTGTAACCCAAGTAATTATTCTCTACAGCACTAAAACGTTTTATACTGTCCATGGACATCAACTATATCTGTAGTATGTCTGTTTGGTAACTGTCTTTTCTGAACATCACATGGATATTGATGACTCGGGAATTTCTTTTGCTGAATTAATTTCGGGGGAGAACATCAACCCTGCTTTATTAACCCCTCTGTACTCTCCAGATCACCCCTCAACATTTATGTTGGGAATGAATGGGAAACAAATATAGTAAAGATTTTTAAAGCATTCACCTTCTGACCATCATGCTCAAAAGTCGAAAACCAGGGTTCAGCAGTTTCCATAAGGTGTGAAAACATTGCACTAAAAATGGAAGAGGAGAGTGGTTATTAATTGCCACAACGTAGGAGTTATTGAAAAGAACATGTCAAAACAGTTTTTATACTTACTAGGCATCATGTTCCAGATATTCAGGGTTCAAAAGAGCTTTCATTTCCTCACTTAAACAAAAGAAAACACAAGTGAATAATCAAAGTTTGTATTTGGGTCAGCATGCTGCATTTACCACTATAAAGAAAACCATATTCCTCCATACAGTTCAAATGAGAAAAATTAGTCCTCTTAAATGAAAAGAGAACCTCTATTGAATAAATAAAGTCTTTCCTTTCTATTAAGATCAAAAACAAATTAGTCGCTTCGTCTGCACTACAATGAAGTAGCTATCTTATTATTCCAAATAACAAATTACTGAATGTCACAATAGATACCTTGACTATGCTTGATCTAGAATAATTGATTACTCTACAATCTATCACTGTTTGTCCAAAACAGAAAAAAAAAATATGATTACTGGTCAAATTTGCAATATCAAAACATTAATTTATTTTGCTTTAATAGCTTCTATTTTTATTGTATTTTAACAGCAATTAATCAGTGACAGCTCTTCTTATCAATCTAGTCTACATTATTACTTAACTTTTTTGATGGATAAAGCCTATTGATTAAAGAACCTTCCCCCCCCCCCCCCCATTGTCCCTGACCTGGGCAACAAACTATCCTTTATTTTTTATACTTTCCTCTCTCCTTTCCCCCATCCCTTCTCACCAGTGCTTTGCTTCAGGCCACCACCTCCTTCATTCCCCCCTCCCTTCTATCAGCCTCACCTTTCTTTTGCCCATTCCCCTTTTGCCTCCTAGTTTTGCCCTCCCTTGTATCAGTCCCATATCCTTTATTAATTTAAATGAAGTGAATCCCATACACAATATTTGAGGGTATGTAATTTTTAAAATAAAAACATACAAAAACAATTCATATAAACATACTACTGTAATAAGCACACTGGATATTTCAGAAGAAATTTTATGTAGAAATTAAAGTTAAAATTTTTTAGCTTTAAAAAACACAGGAAGATTAACATATTTGGCTGGAAAGTAAACACAAATATGATTATTACAACTTACTGGGTTAAAAGAGCTAGAATGCTGAGTAAAAGACAGACAAGACACTTATAATCCAGCGGAAGCAGAGGAAGGTCAAAGTACAAAAAGAGCTGTTTCATAAGGGAGAATGAGAGAAGTAAAAAGGAGAAATTCCAATAAAATGCCTTTAGGATTTTAAGAGAAGAAGGAGAAATCACCCCTTTCACAGGGGGCAGGGACAAGGGGAATGAGGCGGGGCTGAGTCTGGCCAAGAAAGAAGAGGAATTTCAGATGGAGCAGGGGAAAAATGAGAGCGGGGATTCAGACTCATCAAGCTGGATTAGAACTTGGATTAAGAAAGGCAGCAGGAGGAGAAGATTGGTTAGAGTCAGGAATAAAGATAGACTAACATGCAAATTTCCAGTAAATTAATAAAGTGGGGAAAAATCTGGTGAAATACCCTGTATCAACATTTTTATTAGCCAAATACGGATCATATACATTCTAGATTATTCACAACCATTCTTCTTTCCTCTTCCTTCACTCTTGCACTCTTTTTCCGGAGCTGGAGATGGGCCAGCAATGGCCAAATGACCACTTCTCAGGTATGTTCTGGAAGGTGGTCCTGATCACATACTGTGGACTGTTGTCCAGTAATTTTCAGTCATATTCAACTGTTTGTGACCCTATTTGGGATTTTCTAGGCAGAGATACCGGAGTGGTTCGCCATTTCCTTCTCCAGATCATGTGACAGATGAGAAAATGGAGGCAAACAGGGTTAAGTGACTTGCCCAGGGTCACAAAGCTAGTAAGAGGCTGAGGCCAGATTTGAACTCAGGAAGGTGAATCTTCCTGCCTCCAGGCCTGGTGCTCTGTGCACTATGGTGTCACCTGGCTGACCGGTACTGTGGACTGGCTACCCCCTCAGTTTGCTTCTATCACTGAAATGCTGAGATTCTTTCCATCTAGTCAGTCTATCTTAGCATATACAAATTAACTTCACCACCAGCATAATCTGCTTGTTTTACTGAGTGACAAATTAAATGATCTTTGAATTATTTACTGTTTGGGGTTATCTTTGTCACGGCTTCATTTCATTAGTGGCAGGGACTTTTCATTTCATCTTTATGGCAGTTCATTTCCTTTAGCAAATGATGTAGGACTGATCTGGAGAGGAGAGCCTGGAAACTGGGGGTCGAGATTCTAGCTGAACTTAGAGCTGTTTATGGGCACAAGCTCAGTGTGATTTTCACCTTTATCTCAATAAGGGATGTATTACGGTTACTGCTTTCATCCGACTAGACTGCATCTCTGTATTGCTGCCAGGCTGTAATAGCACTCTACACACAGTTAGAGTCCCAGGATTCTCTACAGATGGGGCCCTCAATCTGCCATAAAAAAGGAAAACAAGGGAATTCTCAAAGTTCTAGACTGGACTTTAAAGAAAACAAATGTTTTCAATGCATGTTGAAACATGGATTCTACTAACCAGAGAAAAATTTCAATGGATTCATTTGGGAATAAGTCAATTTCCATAGGATAGACTGAATATCACTAGTTTGGCTTCCCTGGAATCTTACTAAGCTAACCCAGCATTAAAACTACCCACTTTAGCAAAGGAGGTGGCTAGGTGGCGCAATGAATACAGTTGTCAAGCCTCTAGTCAGGAAGACCTGAGTTTGAATATGGATTCATTCACTTACTGTGTGACTCTGGGCAAGTAATTTCACCCTGTTTGCCTCAGTTTCCTCATCTGTAAAATGAGATGGGAGAGGGAAATGGCCAACAACTCCAGTATCTTTGCCAAGAAAACCCCAAATAAGGTCATGAAGAGTCAGACACAACTGAAATGACTGAACACCACCAATTATGACAAAGAGAGATTACTTAATGAATGGATCCCATCCCACTGTTTTTTTATTTTTTAAAAAACATGTTTAGTTACTCAGTTAGTACCCCTTTACTAAAAAGCCCTTAAAGGGGAGGACAGAGGGACAGGGGAATTATAATGGAACTGAAAGTACAGGTGGGCAATAATTAGTGGCTAATGAAGACTACTTGGAGTGAAGACTTGCCTTGGCCGTGCAGATTCACTGGCGTGTAGGAAAGCTTGATGGTCACAATGTAGGATAAAGACTATCGGTGCTAACAGCTCATGCATACCCTGAGATGTAAGAAGAAAATGAGAAAAAAGAGGTTGAATTCATTAGATTACAGCACACTACGAAGATGTATTTCTATAATCTGCAATAGCCAGTAACATCATCATATACTATAAAAGAAGAAAAAATCATATAGCATCAAAAAAAGTTGTCTCCTTTTTTAAAAACTGTCAATTCCAACTGAACCACAGCATTTATTCTTCTCCAAGATACAGTGAGTGGTTTTCTTTTAAATGACACAGCAGACAATAAATTGGCATGGTAGACAACCTTGCACCTGTCAGTTGCTACAAGAACTATGCTCATAAATATGAATTTCATTTATGCAAATTACAATCATGAGCTTCAGCAGAAAGATCTGCAGTAAGAAGGGTAATGGAGAAAAGTAGACCGGAGGAAATTACACCCAATGTTTTCATTGTATAATGGTTCAGAATTAGGATGTCAGTAGCTTTTGAGAAGAGCTGGAGTCAGCTAGCTTAGAATGGTGGAGAACGAAAGGTCCCTACCTTTTGAGAATATGACAAAGAAACAAAGGCTTTAAAAATATAGTTTTCATTATGTTTATCTTGTAAAATATTTTTTTAAAAAAGCAAGAGATTTTTTCTTCTGAAAATTCAAAGGTTTTAGATTAAATTTCACTTATTAATTTAATCAATATAATTCACTACTGAACTTATATTATGACATGCTAGTCCTAAGGATTAATTGAACATAAGTAACAATATTTAATATTAAATTACCAAGATATCCTATAATAGTTAAGTTCATTTTTCTGGGAGAATAGGTAAATACACCGTTACATGTGAATTTTCAAGATAATCTTATCACCACCCCTATGGGTCTGACAAAATTTTTCCTTCTTGAATATTTTGATGGTTATCTTGGCTCTCTTCTAAAGCAGAAGTTAATAAACATAATTTTACTTTACCTTAATGGCTCAGGATCATTGTCATGAAGATCAATTAATAAACTTTTTGGACACAGTGACATTGCTCTCAGGGACTATTTATATAATTAAGCATAGTTCCTACACTAAGTGCTCCTAGGTCTGCTTTTTTTTTGGGGGGGGGGCAATGAGGGTTAAGTGACTTCCCCAAGGCCACACACAGCTAGTACATGTCAAGTGTCTGAGGCCAGATTTGAACACAGGTCCTCCTGAATCCAGGGCCTGTACTTTATCCACTGTGCCTCCTAAATGCCTCCTAGGTCTGCTTTTGATTACAGCTTCCCCATGTTTGTATTCTCCATGGCAGTCAAACTGGCCAGCAGCCATCCATGGAAGTAGGCATCCCCTTTCTCCCTTTGGGCCTTCACATAGAACTGATTCTTTTCTCATCTTCATTCCTCAGAATCCCAAGCTTCCTGCAAAGATCAGCTCAGGTACTACCTGATACACAACGTCTTTCCTGATCTCCCCATTTGGAGATGCTCTCGCTACATGTACTATGCCACCTATCAAATGCATACAGGAGGGATAGAAACTCAGGAAGTTCTTTTCCAACCTTCCTTCCAGTGTTCCCTTTCCTGCCTCTGGTTGGACACTGATACCCCACCCATCTTCATTCACAGTCTTCTGTGAGGAGGAGAAGTGAAGAGTCATTCTATCACACTTGTATGCTGACTGGTCACCAGCCTCCCTCTGGAGAAGGAAGAACACTGTTCAACTGTGTTATCAGTTGCTTGCCTTCCATCACCACACCTCCTGCCTACTCTTATATACTTGATGATCTCATCAGCTCCCACAGACACAATTATCATCTCTACGTAAAACTTTCCAAGATATACATATCCAGTCCTACTCTTCTTAGCCCCAATCTCATGGTTCCACCTGACTATGAGACATTTCAGCTTGCAGAAATCTCAAACTCAAATTATCCAAAACAGTAGTCATTATCTTGCTTTTTTTCTTCTGAACTTACTCCTTCTCCCAACCCATAATCACTTCCATATACTAAGTAGGACAGAATATAACAACTGTACATGAAAACATTAATCTCTATTATGGACTACTTGCTTTTACATTTTAATTAATTTATTTTTTCTGTTACATGTAAAGATAGTTCTCAACTTTTGTTTATACAAGCTTTCCAATTTCAGATTTTTCTCCCTCCCTCCCCCCTCCCCTAGACAGACTGATCTTTGGGTTTATCAAACACTACATTACTAGTGTCATTTACTACTGCATTTCCTGAGCCTAGCCTATTCCATTCATCTACCACTCTATTTTTAAGCCAGTACCAGATAGTTTTGATGACTGCCGCTTTATAGTAAAGCTCCAGGTTTGGTACTGCTAACCCACCTTCCTTTGAATTTTTTTTTCATTATTTCCCTGGATATTCTTGATATTTTGTTTTTCCAGATGAATTTTGTTATTATTTTTCCTAGCTCTATAAAATAATTTTTAGGTAGTCTGATTGGTATGGCACTGAATAAGTAAATTAATTTAGGCAGTATTGTCATTTTTACTATATTAACTCTGCCTATCCATGAGCAATTGATATCTTTCCAATTATTTAGATCTGATTTGATTTGTGTGAAGAGTGTTTGGTAGTTGTGTTCATAGAGTTCTTGGGTTTGTCTTGGCAAGTAGACTCCCAAGTATTTTATATTATCTACTGTTACTTTAAATGGAATTTCTTTTTCTTTCTCTTGCTGCTGGACTTTGTTGGTCATGTATAGAAATGCTGATGATTTATGTGGATTTATTCAATATGAAAGTAAAAGCTGTGCTATCTGATCCCATATAAGAATTCATGACTTCTAAAATTCACCATTAAAAGTTCAAGAAACTATATTCTAAGTGAAAAAGGAAGAATATAATAGCTCCTATATTGGATTAGCTAGGGTTGCTAAGTAGTTGATATTTATTTTGCTGCTGTTTTCAAAATGAGTTAGATATCTACCTCCAACATGTGAAGAGGAAATATTTATATTATATGTTCAGATCATTAGCTATTCATTTACTTGCTTTTCCAGAAATTAAGAGTCTACTTTATTTTTTGGTGAGGCAATTGGGGTTAAGTGACTTGCCCAGGGTCACACAGCTAGTAAGTGTTAAGTGTCTGAGGCCACATTTGAACTCAGGACCTCCTGAATCCAGGGCCAGTGCTCTATCCACTGCGCCACCTAGCTGCCCCAAGAGTATACTTTAAATAAAATGAACCAAACTGAATTATTTTTGTTAATGAGCTTATAATACCTGACCATTCTGTAATACTAAGTTTTCTAATCTATATCAAACATCAAGACAAAGTATGAGAAATTATATATGAACTATATTATGGACAAGCAACTTATAGAAATGCTTGTCCATTGTGCCTTTTAAAAAATGTTGATACATGAGTTTGACATTAATAGTTACTTCCTACACACCTTTACAAAGAATATTCACTGAAAATGTTAAGCAAAATTGCCTAATAGAGTTGCTAAGCTTATGGAACACTGCTTTCTACTTTACTGAACATTAAAAGGAAAAGAGGATGTTTTAATAGTCTAAATGGTTCTCCTAGTTTGGCACACTTCTCTATGTATCAGTTCATACAAATTTCTCTAAGTTTACCTAGGATTAAGAATTCTCAGCAAAGCAATTGCCAGTCATTACTTCAGAGGATCAATGATGGAAGAACAGTTTCCAACAGTTCCCAGAAAGCTGATGGACTAAATATGCAGACAGAGACATGTTTTTGGACAAGGACAAAGCAGGAATTTGTCTTTGCTTGATTATTATGAGGATTTTCTTAGTTACTTTCTTCTTTTTATAATTGTTTTGGAGGGAGAAGGCATGAAGGAGGTAGAAGGAAAGGAAGAAAATGTCTTGTTAAATTAAAAAAAAATAGGTAAAGAGGAAAAGAAGATGAAGACTGTATGATTTCATTCTAGTAGCTTGTTATCAATCATGTTGGTTGAATTTGACCCGAGTTTGGTTTTATTTTTTTAGTGTATTTGCATTTTTATAGTCCTTGTGTATATTGTGCTTTGGACACTGATTTCTTCACTCTGCACCATTTCAAGTAAACCTTTCTGTTTCTTTGAATTCTTGAGATTTATTATTCTTTAGGATATAACAACATTACACTATAATACTTTGTTCAGCCATTTCCAAATGGTTGGGTGTATATTTCAATTCCTTCTGTTATGTCATTACAAAAAATTCTAGGGGCAGCTAGGTGGCACAGTGGATAGAGCACCAACCCTGCAGTCAGGAGGACCTGAGTTCAAATCCTGCCTCAGACACTTGACACTTACTAGCTGTGTGACCCTGGATAAGTCACTTAACCCCAATTGCCTTACAAAACCAAAACAAACAAATAATTCTATAAAATTTCTGTACCCATGAGTCTTTTTTTTTTGTGTGATTATTTTTCAAAGCTTTGATGAAGAGCCAGCTCTTACTCAAAGCTTTTCCTGACTAATTAGATATTAATGATTCTGCACCTTATTTAGATGGCTACTGAATGATAGTCTATGTTTCATTTTTTTGAAAACTGTATATATCCTGTGAATACTTGGTGAATGTTAATAATGTTCTTAACACTGAACCATCCCTGCAACCTTGTTATAAATACAACTTGGTCATAATAATTATTCTTGGATATATTAATATTTTATTTTAATATTTTGGCTTTGATACTAAGAAAATGGCTTATGATTTTTTAAACATTACTTTATCCTTCACTGGTCTGGGTACCATGAAGAAGTTGGGTAGATTGTCTTCCTTCTCTATTTTTAAGGAGGATTCATGTCTTATTTTTAATAGTTATACACCGATTTCCTACAGAGTTTAGGTATAAGATTTTTATCAGATGTTCACAGCAAAGACATTTTATAACAAATAAACATAACAAATTCTTATGTTTTCATCTAATTCTAGCTGCATGGATTTTGTTTGCACAAAATCATTATAGTTTTATATATTCAAGATAACCCATTTGGCTTTTATAATTTCCTCCCTATTTTAAATATTATGATTTTCCTCCATCTATTATTATAAAAGATTTAGTCTTTTATCATTAATTTTAAAAATGGTATGGCTGCTTATGCCTAGTTTTTATATCCATTAGGAATTTACTATAGTATGTACTCTAAGAGGGGAAAAGCCACATGGCTTGCCCTCAGGCGCCTTCTCCTCATGGTGGAGCTTTCCTACAGTAGTACTCCAGCAGGTGGCATCATTCCAATTGTTACATGGCCTAAATTTTTTCTGCCAATACCTTTACAACTCTCCTAGATGTTCAGAACAGAGTCCCTTTCTCAGTTCAAAGTATCATAGATTTAGAGGTGGGAGGCACCTTAGAGACCCCCAAGGGCTCAGGGTAAGAAAGGTGATTTGTACAGGGTTCCATAATTAGTATTTGAGTCAAGATATGAATTCAGGTTGACTCCAAGTTTTCCAAGTTTTGCACTCTATTCACTGCACTGCCTTGATTGTATTGTTTGCTTTGGCAAATGACAGATGATCTTTTTTATTTCCTTTTAGGTGTTCATTTTTTATTTCTTCTGACCTATTTTTCATTTTTTATTTAGTAAAAGATAGTTCTATAATGATTGCTTTGTAATATAATTTGAGATCTGGTAACATCAAGCCCCCTCTACATTGCCCTGTGTATGTACCATCAATAAATGATTGCTTTGATTTTTGTCTTCATAACTCAAGTGTCTAGAACCGTGCCTTGAACACAGAAGGTGTTTAATAAATGTTTGTTAAAGTGAACTGATTTGTTGGTATACTTGGTAGTATATCAAATAACAATGAAGGGAGTGGCTATTTTTGTTCACATATCATTTTTCAGGATTTCTCCACTGCTTGTAATGCTGGCTCTTGATTTTGGATTATAGAAATGACCTTCATATTTGCATATGACCACACAGTTTGTGTATGTGATCACCCCAAGGCTTTTTAGTGTTTTGTTTTGTTTTTTAAAAACATGACTGCAATATTGCCAAAAGACTTTTCTGAATTTATGGGTATAACATGTTATTTTATTTTGCTGTTATATGCTTCACTATGCTACTAATTTTTCTAATGTTGAACCATTTTTGCAACCTTGATGTAAATACAACTTGGTCACAATGATTATTCCTGGATATATTTATAATATTTTATTTAATATTTAGATTTTGATATTGACTCATCATTATGGTTTATAATAAAAAGCAACACTACTTTGTCCTTCACTGGTTTGGGTGTTAGGACCATGTCTGCCTCATTGAAGAAGTCAGGTAGATTGTCTTCTTTCTCTGTTGTTAAGGACAGTACATGTAGCCCAGGAATCATTTCTTCTTTAGATATGGAATAAAATCACCATGTAAAGCCACTCCTTTTTTTTTTAATGGCTGGTGCAGTTCTTCAGACTTTCTGTACTTCACTGCCATGCCATCTCACAGGCCACTCAGACACAAAACAGTCCTAGGGAACTTCATCCCTTTGTGATAGGCACTCCAGCCTCATGCCTCGCTCTGGCTGAGATTAGGGGTTACTTCAGTTACCTGCAACATCTAAGACTCAGTTTTGGTCATGTTTCACAGCCACCTCACCAACTGCATCAGCACCAGCTGAGTAACTCCCTCTTCCTTCCTTCCCCCCTCTTTCCGTCCTTTCATTCTAGAACCATAATCAAATAGATTATGTCATTGCTCCCAGGTAGGGTCAGATGAGGAAATTGAAGTTGGGAAAGGTTATGTAATGTGGCCAGGGTCACACAGCTCCTAAGTATCTGAGGCTGGATTTGAATTTAGGTCTTCCTGACTCCAGGTTCAGAACTCTACCCACTGCACAACTTTTCATCAAATAATTGGCTTCCCACACATTCGGAGCTGGTTGTTTGTCATGTGCCCCAAACAAAGGTTTGGCACCTCCATCATTTCTGTCGAAGGCTGGCAAAGTCACAGGGAAAACCACTGACCCAATCTTTTTTTGGGGGACGGGGTAATGAGGGTTAAGTGACTTGCCCAGGGTCACACAGCTAGTAAGTGTCAAGTGTCTGAGGCCGGATTTGAACTCAGGTCCTCCTGAATCCAGGGTTGGTGCTTTATCCACTGCTCCGCCTAGCTGCCCCAACTGACCCAACCTTTATAGACATAGGCTTGGTGAACAGTGTTGCAAGGACACAAGTGAGACTAATCCAGGTGGATCAACGGATGTGCTTATCTTGCTAGAACTAGGGGCCGTGGTACATTTCTGAGAACAGCTCGACCTCCTACGCTGTCTGTGCAGGGTGGATGGTGCTCCCTCCTATTTTGGCTGGGCAGCTTCTCTCATGAGCTCTGGAAGGGTACTTAGGAAAAGACACAATCATTGGGGGAAATGGAGAAAGTGCAGGAGAACCATAAGGCAAACATTCCCCAGTAGTCTTGTTTAAATTGTTAATTTAATTAACAAACATTTTTGTCTCCTCCCCTCAAACCCCCACCCCCGGCCCCTCAGGGATGATGCAAAGGAAAACTTTAGCACAATGCTATCCAAGTGATTATAAATTCTGTGTTAGTGGACTCTGAAATGATTGACTTTAACTGAGCAAGTTTTAATCTGGGGTATCACTTGGGGCCATTTCATTTTTGTTTCATTATACACCTGTCACTGTTGGGCCCTTTACCCAATTCCTGTCAGGGCATGGGTGAGGATGTCAACTTTGAAGAATGGGGCAGCTAGGTGGTGCAGTGGATAGAGCACTGGCCCTGGAGTCAGGAGGACCTCAGTTCAAATCCAGCCTCAGACACTTAACACTTACTAGCTGTGTGACCCTGGGCAAGTCACTTAACCCCAAATGCCTCACCAAAAAACCCCAAACAAAAAAACACTTTGAAGAACACAGGAAATGAGCTTGAACTGTAAATCCCTAAGTTTATAGAGCAGTCAGGACAGAAAATAAAGTGGTCACAGGCACTTTGGTCAAAATTCCTAACCTAAAGACAAGCTCTCACAGATCAAATAACCCACCAAGAGCAAATGAAATCATATTTTTAAACCAAGAAATCCAGGGGCAGCTTGGTGGCGCAGTAGATAGAGCACCAGTCCTGGATTCAGGAAAACCTGAGTTTAAATCCGGCCTCAGACAACTTAACACTTACTAGCTGTGTCACCCTGGGCAAGTCACTTAACCCCAATTACCTCACCAAAAAAAAGAAAGAAAGAAAGAAAGAAAGAAAGAAAAAAACAACAGAAGAAATTCAAATCCATCTCCATCAGAATATACACCATGAGACTATGTTGCCTGGCCAGGTATTGTTCATATAACTTGGGCCCATGACCACACAGAGACATATGCACACACTTTATGTGTTCCCCATAGGTTAAGTTAAAATCTTTCAATTTTAAGATCCTAGAACAACTATTCTTTCCACTCCCTCATGATGCTCCTTTAAAAGCCGAGTCTCTTTCTGCCCAGGTGCAATGACTATTCTTTTGGAACTGGTTGTTCTGTAAGCAGGTAAGCTTGACACTTAGGAAAACCAGAAGCATCTAAAACCGGAGGGTTGTGCCATCTCCCAGTCACTAAATCCATAACACCAGTTCCTGACAACACCCTTTTCCCCCTGTAGCCTCCCTGTCGCAGAAAGGATTCTCCTCCTCATTCCTTTTTCTAGGTTAGCCACACTCTTCCTCAGACACTGTTTCCAGGCACTACTTGGAAACAATGTCAAATGCTAATTCCTTTAGTGAACCCTTTTCTAAAATTGACATGGAAAATTTTTAATTGTTTCATATCTAACACCTATATTTCCCTAATACATCTCAGAAAATATTTGTAAAACAGTAAAGTATGAGCATAGCCCAGCTAAGATTCATCTATCTTTTTCATCTGGATTTTCTAATTCTCTTTTCATAGCAATCTTGAAAGTGATGTATGTATCATAAAGCACATAAAATGTATGGTCATTTTAGGAGTTTGAAATTTTTCACATATTTTAAAACAAAGGATTGGTGGATTTTAGTTAGATCAATATGCTGATTATTGTTTTATAATCAAAGGAATATATCCACTTCACAACTTACTGTGAATTATATGGTTAATATATGTAAAATCAATGTGCATACCTTAAATCACTGTATTAAAGTCAGTTAATATAGTAGGAAACATCTATTACAATAATTGTTACAGATTAATCTGCTGAATGGGATGATGGTGAGCTCAGCAGTTTAAGGGATTCTACAGAGCAGTAGAAAGAGCTCGAGATTTGGGGTAACAGGATGTGGGTTGAAGTAAATTGCCACTTAATACCCATGTGACTTTGAGCAAGTCACTTGACCCCTGTGGGTCTGTTTTCTCATCTGTAAAGTTAGGGATTTGGAACAGCCGATCACTAAGGTACCTCAAAGATTGAAACCTATGATTTCTGTGGTCATTTAATCTAATAAATCAATGAAAAGGCAAACATAGTACGAAGTACATACTGTGCTAGTATTAGCACTCAGAGTAAATAGGCTAAAAAGTTCCTGCCCAGGTAGTAATTTAAAACTCTCAAAGCAGTCCCAACTTTTACTTGTATCAGAAGATTAGAAGGCAATGACATACAAAAAAGTTAATATTAAATAGGTTTGTGTCAACAGACAATCACAATCTCATGAGACTTACGTGAAAACCATGTTTAAAAACTGACATTTATAATGACCAAAGCACAAAATAGTACATGGTGATTGGATAAGAGAGGTGCAAAGAACTAGGAAGGGTTTTTGAGAAAAAATGACTCATGAATGGAGGGGAGATTTGCATTCAAGAGTTAGCTAGCAAAATGTGGTGAGGAGTCATAAATGGAAATTCCAGTAGAATCCTCTGAAAGGTCTGGCAGAAGAAGAGATGCTCAAAGTGACTAAGTTTCATATTTTGTAAAAGTGACAAAGCATACTTAATGATGTACTCCTTTATTCCATGGCCCTAAAATGTGCATTTTATTCTCCTCTAAACTGTCAGCATTTCTGCAGCCTCACTGCTTTATCTCAGCTGAACTATTCTTCAGTAAGTACTGCAAAACCAAATTTGTACCAGTGGAAAATAAAGGTAAAGAAGTTTCCATTGTCAACAGCCTGTAGGCTCACAAGATTGAACCTGTTCTTTTATCTGCCTATGTTCATTTAGCCCACCACGCAGTCTTTATTAAAGCCGAGGCATCAGGCAGTCAAAGTTCATTAATACCATTTATATAATCTCTGCAGTTTCAATTAACTCAGCAAGACATTCTACTACATGATAACAGTCTCATTAATTCAATAAAATCCCATAACTATTAACAATATGGTCTATGTTAAACGGGGTGTCACCTAGTACAAAATAATAGCTTTAACAGCTTGTGATGAAACTCAAGGTTTTTTCTTAAATTTGATCTGGCTAAATATTCAGTCCTTCTGCAGCAAGGTATTATTTCTGAGTAAAGAATCTACAGGATTTTAAACATGCACAGGGGGTAATTAAGCCTTTTAAGTCATACCCAGGAGTCAGATAACATTACTTTCTTGTTCAATAAATGATAGACTTTGTCTAAATTATCTAGAATGTGATCCTCCATTTCCCTGTCTACTTTTCAACATGAGTGCTCTGGGTCACATTTATTGAAAATAGTAGGGCTGGGCAACATTGGGTTTCTAGTTCTCTAACAGCACAAGCGTATTCCATTAGTACAGAACTGTCCTAATATAATTTTTGTTCTTAACCACAAACATAAAAAAGGGGAAAATGCATGTTGAATATTTTTTGACTTGATCACATACAAAAATTTCAAATTAATTCTATTCTTTTTTAGGTCTTTTGTTTCTGTAATAGATGTTTTTTGATGTTTAGTCAAAATTTGATGAATGTTTTTTGATACTTGACCCAGGATATAAATTTATCTTTTATACTGTAAAATTTGATTGTTTTAAAAAACTGGAGAAACTCAGCATATGCCTTTCTAGGCAATCAATGTTTTCAGAATATAGTCAATATAGCCAATTATGTTCTCTGTCCTTAAAAAGAAAGTCATGATAAACTTAAATATATCTTAAAATACTGTGACTAAACACTGGACATTTGCTCTTTTGGAAAAGGTAATGTATTAATTTTCTGAGTGTTAATGGCTGCGTGGTGGGTCAGGTAATAGGATAATGATGAAACTAAATATAGATTTTCAATTGCTATAAGCAACTTTTGGAAACTAATTTTTGCTAAGTTTTAGAGACTAACGGGACATTTCCTAACTTTTTCCATTATTTCACATATTTATAAATGCTGTACTTGGATACAATATTTATACATACAACCATGGAAAGTTTTATTACTAGATTGGCTTCAAAAAGGCTGTTTATAAACAAACTCCCAAAAGTTGAAAGAAAAGCTTGAGCAGCCTTATAGAAGACAATTTGGTGGAATGTCTTATAATGAGGAGGAAGCATATGTGCGTCAATGAGCTTACTTTTCTTCGCATGCAGCTGACAAGCATCTCTCTGATTGCTTGAGCATTATGATACAACTCTGGATACAATAAAGCCTACATTATTGCACTATCATTTGTCAAGCTGTATAGAAAATTTTGAGTCAATGGATGCCACCTGTACGATATTTTCATTACCTGTTTATAAAGCAACTGCTCGTTTTCTCTCGCATAACAGAAAAGAACATCTGTAAGAATTTTTCTCACATTTTCTTGTTGGAAATACTGCATTTCAGGAAACCTGAAAAAAGAAAACAGAGTCCTGAGGCAGGCAGCCCAGCTGAAAGAGACTTCTGCAAATTCTTATTGCTGAGAAGCACTGGGCTTTTTGGGGTTTCTATTCAAGGCTTTATCTACATCCAACTTTTGCCTATAGCATCATTAATGTTTTAATGAAATAGGAGTGAAAAAAGGGGAAAAAATACTTGGACCTCACAGGGAATATCCTTTAATCTAAAAATACCACAAAATTATTTTGTACATATCAAAGTCCCCCTAATTAATAGTGGCAGGCCATATTTACTTCACATGTATGATCTGATTTGATGTGTACAACATCTCCAACTATGTCTGAGCAGATGGAAGCCCTATACATGTCTAAATGAACGATTCTCAGGGACAACTTATCCAACTGGACACAAATCTTAAAGAATTTTAATGATTATATTGGTGATGACTTTGGCTTTCCTAACAAAATGTAGTACTCTGTACTGCATATGCATTGAGGGCTGGATGGACTAAAAACAAAGGAGAACACAAAGCCCCCCGCTTTGTGAGATTGTAAATTCTATTTAGAAAGATAAATCTCACATACACACATACATAATATATATATATACACACACACATATAAATATATACACATATATGAAACAACTGAAGAACATTTCAAACCAATATAACCATATACATAAGTTAATATACTACCAAATAGGTATAAAAGAGATTAAAAAAAAATTGAGGCTGGGGATAGCAATACTATGACAAAACCGTCAGATGAAGGGTTACTCATGGAAGATTTCCTATCGGTGAATTTTAAACTAGGATTTTAGGGCTGCATGGGAACATGGGAAAGGGCATTCCAATACTAAGTAAAATAATTCATGTATTTAGAGAGTATTAGTGTTTATCTGAGGGTCCATGTAGAAATGTACTTGGTAACATGATGATAGCTGTCTGAGTGGGGAAGGGAAAGTACAAAAAGTAGGGAAAATTGGTAAAGAGTTCCAAATTCTCAGCAGAGAAGTTTATCTGTAATAAGGGTAACAGAATTACCTGCAGATTTCTGAGTGGAAGATAAAGACAACATGCTTGAGACAGAGAATTCAGGCAACTATGTATTAATGAATCAGCTGAAAGAAAATTCCTGATCTGAGGACATCATAATAAAATAGCCACGAGTTGATCAGGGTTTAATTTTGGCTGTGAAGATGGAAAATATGAAGATTCTGAAGAGAAAGAATAAAAGGGGAAAGCAGGGAATGAGATGACTTTCATTTAGGAGAATGAAGGGCAAAGAAAATGACTGGCGATTCTGTTGACTATTTCAAGGGTTGGGGACTTAGAAAACCGTTTTACCCAGTCCCTTATTTCTTGTGCCTTTTCCCTATAAGGTACCAATGTATATGTGATGTAATGACCTAGACACTTCCTCTGGTGAGGCAGACGGCAAACCCATTTGTGCTGGTGTATAATTGTAACTCTTGTCTATGTGCTACCATAAGTTTGTCTACTTGATGTGTTAGAAGTCTTCCTTGCTTTCTTTTGGTATTATGAAGTGGGGCACTCAAACGATCTACCTAGCAGGCTAACAATTAGTATGTCAACAAGCATTTATTAAGTGCCTACTATGTGCTGGGTCCTCTGCTAAGTACTGGGAATATAAAGAAAGGCCCCAAACTCAAACCCCCAAATTTCAGAGGCTACAATCTAATGGCGGGAAAATGCCAACAACAATGTACAGATAAACTGTAAATGGGATAAACTGAGATCATCTCAGAAGGAAGGGATGAGCATTAAGGGAGATCAGGGAAGGCTTCCTGTAAAAGGAAGGCTACTAGCTGGGTCTTTAAGGAAGTCAGGTCAGTGACATGGGGAGGAAGAGAATTCCAGGGCTGGGACGTGCCACGAGTCAGAGAACAGGGTGTCTGGCAGGAGGAAGAACAAGGCATCCCTGGCTTATAGGGGATAGAGGAGAACTGGAAAGACAGAAGGGTTTGGAATCTGGGGGCAACAGGGGACCAATGGAGTTGGATGAATACGGGGTGTGAGTGTGGTGGAAGACACAGGCGTTAATCACTTCGGCAGTTAGCAGAGGGCAGACCAGAGTTGGGGGAAACTCGGGCAGAGAGACCAACTAGCTGGTTCGAGAAACAGTACAGCTACAAGGTGCTAAGGGCCTTCTTACCAAGACTGCGGCGGCATCACAGGAGTAGAGGGTTGTGTGTTGAAGTTGCTCAGCCATTTCTGTTGTGTCTGACTCTTTGTGTCCCCTTTCGGAGTTTTATTAGCAAAGATCCTGAAGTGATTTATCATTTTGCAGATGAGGAAACTGAGGTCAATGACTTGCCCAAGGTCACACTTCTAATAAGTGTCTGAGGCCAGATGTGAACTGAGGAAGAGGAGTCTTCCTGACACCAGGCCTAGCACTCTAGGTGCTATAGCGCCACTTAGCTGCCTGTAAAGGAGGTATGTTACAGAGGATTTCGCAACAGATTAGATAGGAGGAAACAGAAAAGAATGAGGACTAGAGGATAATGCCAAAGGAATATGATCTGATCATGAGGAGCTGGTAAAATAGTTCCAAATTCTCAGGCCAAGCTTGTAATGAGAACTCTTAACACTTAGCATTTAATTTGGTCTCACTTAGTAGAAAATACTCACCTGAGTTTCTTCTGCCAAAATACTTTTTGGCCACAAGCTGTCTTATTTGTAAAGAGATATTCTCTTTACAGTTGTAATTCATTACTATTTCCAGTTTTGGTGAGAACTGCCATGCTACCTGACGTACAAATCTCACTGGGGCCCCAACTTCTTCTTCTTTTTTTTTTTGGGGGGGGGGGGAAGCAGGGCAATGAGGGTTAAGTGACTTGCCCAGGGTCACACAGCTAGTGTGTGTCAAGTGTCAGAGGCCAGATTTGAACTCAGGTCCTCTTGAATCCAGGGATGGTGCCTGTACCACCTAGCTGCTCCCGGGACCCAACTTCTAAATGAGCTAACACCTTTTTTCTCCTTTTATTCTCTATTCTGTCTCTCCATTGGATGCCTTGCTTCCATTTTGATCAGTTATTCTCTATGGACCAAAACCAAATGGTCTCCCTTTGAAGAACATGAGAAATATATCTTGTTCAGGCATTAAAATTAAGCTATAATTGTTCCACATATATACATTAAAAGTGTTTGAGTACGGGCAGCTAGGTGGCACAGGGGATAGAGCACCAGCCCTGGAGTCAGGAGTACCTGAGTTCAAATCTGGCCTCAGACACTTGACACTTACTATCTGTGTGACTCTGGGCAAGTCACTCAACCCCAATTGCCTCACTAAAAAAAAAAAAAAGTGTTTGAGTAGTGTTTTGCTGACCACTTGTCCAAGGTGCTGCTTGGAGTATGGGTTGGACTAGATGACTTTGGGGGTTCCTTTCAACTATGACTTTTATCAAAATATCAAGATGATTGATTATCCAATAGATATCTCCTATTCAGGCGCATGGATTAGAGTCTATCAACTTCTGAGGAGTGGGAATATATAAGAAGAATAGTAGAAAAATCTCATATTAAATATTGGCTTAACTGGCACTAAGGAAGAGAAAATGTCAAGGAAATTGGAAAAGCAAAACCAAAATGGCAGTCCCAAGGATACAGGAAGGAAGATCACCCAAGCTAAGGTTATTTTATGGCACACTGGCCAATCATGTCACATGCATTAAGAAGGGAAATGGTGATGATTACTGAGACTAACTTTGCTCAGAGAAAGTCACAGACCTTACAGAGAAAAGTTAAATGAGTGCGAAGAATGGCCACTGAGCAGAAAACCTTAGAAGGGATTGGGTGACAAAGAGATAGCGAGGCTGGCAGAACATCACCTGAAAAAGTTTAGTGATAGTGGCAGAAATGAGGTAGTAACTGAGGGATAGACAAGGCAAGAGAAGGTGTCACTACAAATGCCCCTTGGTCTATAGTGAGATGAACATTTTTAAAGATGAAGGAGATATTGCTAACTAGCATCATGTTAGTTTCAGTTCTGACCAATGGATGGGAAAACAGGACCATCCAGCCCCTGAATATCACTTGTTAGGACTTCTAAAGTTATTCTCTGAAAAGTTCCCATGCAAACAACTGCCTGACAAAATTCTATGTAGTACTCAAGATCAGAATCAAGAATGGGAGAAAGTCCTAAAAAGTACCATACTTACTTCTGCCAACAAATATCTATGAACTATATAGTAAGAGTTTAATATCTATCCACTAAAAATGTAAATTATATTACATACCAATTCATGGTTTCATTTAAATGCATACTAACCACTTCCAAGATTAAAAACTAGAGATCTACCAGAATTAAATTGCAGGTAGATAATTTAAATTACCCACTTTTAGCAAATACCCAATCAACTGAAAATGTGTATTAGGCAGCCATAGCGTACCTCATCTAAATGCAATAGCACACCATCCACAATTCTGCTCTACAGGGTTGAAGTGCCAATTTGTAAAATCTCACAGTATTCCCTTTTTAGAAGAAAAAAGCCCCTTTACTCTTTAAAGAGGAATATTTGCCTATAAATTCTAATGGGGAATCCACAGAATCATACAAGGTAGACATATATGTTAAACTACTACAAAGAAGTCTGCCTTACTTTAGAAGATGAAAAAGCAATCACTGAACCCTAACATTGAGCACCTTACAGATTATAGTCCCACATTTTCTAGATAGAAAAATAAAGGACAGGAAGCTTAGGTGACCTGTCAAAGAAGATAATATTTGCAAGGGCACTTAGGTCCTGGCATGTGGTAAGGACTTTATCAGTCTTTATTCACTTCCTTTCCCTTTCCACTTGTCCAACTTAACAAAAACCTAACTCCCACTTGAGTATTCTTCCCACTATATCATGAAGCTGCTCTAATCATATGATGTGCTAAATAATTCAAAGAAATGTATTTAAGTAAAAGCCAATAAGTATAGGAGTATATTAAAAAGACTGGGTAATGAATCTTGAAAAAATATAGGTAGGTAGGTACGTAGTTAGGTAGGTAGGTAGGTAGGTAGGTAGATAGATAGATAGACAGATGTCCTACTATATAAAAAAAAACATTTTGTAATCATGTTTTTTGTCTTCAAATGCATAGGTTAAAACTGTTATCAGGGAGATGAAGTGGTAATTCTTAATACAATAATATCCATTTTCTCATGGTGCCTTTTAAAAATTTTTTTATTTTTTTTTGGCGGGGCAATGAGGGTTAAGTGACTTGCCCATGGTCACACAGCTAATTAAGTGTCAAATGTCTGAGATCATGGTGCCTTTTTAATTCCTTCTGCCATCCATATGCTTTAAGGCTCTTTCTTTCACATGCTATGTATGTGTGTGGATATACACACATGCAATACACACACATACATGTAGGAGAAGCAAATTAGATCATTATCTTACCTTCCCCAAATTGGAAAGATAAACCTTCCTTAAAAAAATAAATCACACAATGGCTTTCCCAAGTAGGACAAATCAATAAAATGTTATGCTCAGATGGAGTCAATGTTGAGACCACAATTTCAAGTTGAAATAACAGATTGTTTCTGGATGGTATTTCTGTTTTTTGTTTTTTGACAAAGAAGATTTAGATAGAGAAATACTTAAAGAATGAATCAGTAGCTATGTCTTAATCACAATTTATTCAACAGGGTGTAATAGAAACTATGTGCTGTAAAACAGAGGGAGGCAAAAATCTCTCTCTCATACTTTCTCTCACACACACACATAGACCTACGGAAAATAAAACGATATAGGACAGAAGTGGAGAAAATCGTTCCATCTTGAAATGTTTATGAGAAGTTCTGCATCTGATCAGAGGTTACAATGAGAGAGCTGATAAGAGAGAGTATAACTACAGATGGATTGCTGAATGGCGTGAGAAACTAATGTCGGTGATTTCCCTTAAAACACTCTTCTAAAGACAGTTAAGAGGAGTTTGGGGATTTTGGGTTGATTGAAGAAATTAGATTTTCTGTTGCATTTTGAGTTGTCTGATATTTGACCAAATTTATCACATTTTTAGAGAGTGTTTAAAAAAACACCTAAAACCTGGGTAGAAGGGATTTGAACGTTAATAAGAAATAAGGGAAGGCTTCCCATGAGATAAGGACTCTAAGAGGTAAAGTTAAGGTCCCGATTCATTTTATGCTTTTGTTGGGGACAGGGAACTATGGCAAGGCAGTAAGTGCAACTGTCTGCAGAAAGGAGACAGAATGCCAGGTGGGGCAAAAGCTGGTAGGTTAATCCAGCAGGAAAGTATTGTTTCTGAAGGGGGGCAATATGTAAAAGGTAAATTGGAAAATTGGGATGGGATTGTGAAAGCCAAAAGACAACAAATATTTTTGAGCAAGAGAGTAACGTGGTCAGGCCAAGGCTTGAGGAAGATTTGGCAAATGCACAAAATCATGAAACCATGCCACTAGGAATTTACGTTCTATCATCTCGATTAGGCCCTCTTGTAGCAAGGTAATCCTCTAATCAATTTAAAATTCCACTCACTACAGCAGCTTTCCCAAAACTTTTCATCCCTTTTCGAACTTCCCACAGATACCCCTACTCTAACCCGCTCAGCTGAAGAACCTGGCCTCCTATTTTACTGAGAAAAAATTGAGGTCATTCCCTGAGAACTCCCTTTCTCCTTTTGTCCTCATTTCACATCACACAGATGTTTTCCTCCACTATCTTCTCCTTGGCAAGGCAAACACCTCTATGTGGATGCATAATCCCATTCTATCCCATCTTCTTCAGTAGCAGATCGGTGCCCTTTATCAATCTCTCTCACTGTCTACTGACTATTTCCCTGCTATCTAAAATCATGGCCAAGACTCCCCATCCTTTTAAAAAACAAAAGCCTCACCTGATCCCTCCATCTTCACTAGGTATCATCCTCCATCTCACTCCCCTCTTGTGGCTATGCTCTTTGAAAAGCCCTCTGTCGAGTGTCTCCCACTTCCTTTCCTCTCCCTCTCTTCTGAACTTTCTACAGTCTGGCTTCCGATTATATCATTCAACTGAAAAGGTTCTTTCCAAAGTCATCACTGTTCTCTTGCCATATCTAAAGGCCTTTTCTCAATTCTCATCCCTTCCTGACTTCTCTGAAGCTTTTGACCCTGCTGGTCATCTAAGACACTTTGCTTCTCCTGGCTGTCTGTCTAGCTATATGAACACTCCTCAGTCTCCTTTGCTGCCCCTTTGTCCAAGTCACGCCGGGTAATGATGATGGGTGTCCCCAAGAGGTCTGTCCTAGATCCTCTTCTCTTTGCCTTCTATATGACTGTACTTGGCAAGCTCATCAACATTATCACTCCCATGTAGATGATCTTCAGATGTTTTTCCGGTCCTAAGCACTCCCCTGATCTCCCTCTCACATCTCTGTCTCTTGGACATCTCAAACCGGATGCCCATACAGACCCTATACCCACATATGAAAACTGAACTCATCTTTCTCTCCAAGTCTCACCCCTCTTCCTAACTGTGCTATTATTGCAGAGCGTGCCACCAACCTTCCTGACACGCAGGCTCACAACCACAGTGTCATCTTGGCCTCAGGCAGTCCCTAATCACCACACCCATGGACTGGTGCAATGGCCTGCTGGTTGGTAGCCCTTAGTCCAGGCTCTCCCTATTCCAGTCTAGCCTCAGAGTAGCTACAAAGACAGCTGGGGGGCCCCGCGGATCGAGTGCTGGGCTTAGGGGCCAGAAGCACTGACTTCCAATCTGCCATAGACCCTTATGAGCTGTGTGTGCCTCAGTTCCTCATCTGTAAAACAGGGGTAATGACAGCAAGTGAGATTTCTTGTGTGAAGAGCTTAACACGATGCTTGGAACATAGCCCGTGTTATTTAAATCCTGGCAATATTATTATTTGGTTGTTATTGTTAGAGGAGATAATGTGGTTTGCTCAATAAACTCTAGTGGTTCCTTATTATCTCCAGCATCAAATATAAAAAAAATCCTGTTTGGCTTCATGATCTGGGCCCTACCATCCTTTCCAGTCTTCTTAGTCTTCATCCCCCTGCATGGATTCTGAGATTCAACAACACGGGTTTTGCTGCCGGTCCTACCCTGACACGATGCATTTTCATTGGCTTCCCTCCCACATCTATACTGCTCTTCCTACTCATCTCCTCTCCCTGCCTTCCCTGGCCTCCTTCTAGTCTTAGCCTTTCCTTTCCTGATTCCCTGCGGATGATTTACTATTTATTCTGTGTCTACCTTGCATATCGTCGGCCTTCTTAGAAAGTGAGCTTCCTCAGTAGGGGCTGTTTTTGCCTTTCTTTGTTTCCTGGGCACTTAGCACAGTGTCTGGAACACAGGAGGTGCTTAATAAGTGCTTGGTGACTGATGGTATGGCAAAGGCATTAGACAGTGGGGAGGCTGGAAGACTACTTCCAGTCCCTTTTGATGGTGGGTTATTTCTGGAATCTTCCTCTTGGGGAAAGGCCCAGATGATCCATCCACTATTCTCTTAGCCATCATGCCTCAGCTGCCTTCTGCCTCAGTGCTTGCAGGTCTCTTCTCCCATGAGTGAGTTCTTTGGGGAACCTCTGTTTTGGGGAAGGACCTAGGTAAGCCATCTTTAATTCTTAGGATTCAGCCATCATATATACTCCTCCTGGATCACTGCCTTGTTGTGGTGGAGCAGCTTTTGTAGCTCCACGAAACTATGAACTATGCTGTGCAGGGTTACTCAAAACGATCAGGTCATGGTAGAGAGTTCAGACAAAATGTGTTCCACTGGAGAAGGAAATGGCAAACCAAGAAAGCCCCTGGAGAGTATTGAAATGATAAAAGATATGACACTGGAAGATGAGCCCCTCAGGTTAGAAGGTATCCAACTTGCTACTGGGGAAGAGCAGAAGACAGCTATAAATAACTCCAGAAAGAATGATGTGGCTGGGCCAAAGGGAAGGGAAGTTCAGCTATGGATGTGTCTGGTCATGAAAGAAAAGTCCAATGCTGCAAAGATCAACATCGCACAGGAAGCTAGAATGTAAGGTCTATGAACCAAGCCGAGCTGCATGTGGTCAAACAGGATATGCAAACTTTGAACATCAACATCTTCTGTGTCAGTGAACTTTGGGTGGATTGGGTGAATTTAATTTAGGTGATCATTACATATACCACTGTGGGCAAGAATCTCAGACATGACAGAATGATATCTGTTTGAATCCATTCAAAATATGAGTAATACCAGTCTATGCTCCAACCATTGGTACCAAAAAGGCCAAAGCTGATCAGTTCTATGAAGACCTAAAAATCTTCTAGACATAACACCAAAAAAGATTTCATGATTATCAAATCAGATTGGAATACTGAAGAAGGAAATAAAAAGATAGCTGGAATAACAGGCAAGCTTGGCCTTGGTATACAAAATGAAGCAAAGAAGAGACTAATAGAGTTTTGTTAAGATGACTCGTGGCCATACAACCCAAAAGGCGGCCTTACATACGGACACCACTGAATACTGAAACCAGATTGATTATATGCTTTTCAACCAAAGGTGGAAAAGCTCTATACAGTCAATTAAAACAAGACCTGGAGCTGACTGCGGCTTAGATAATGAGCTTCTTATTGCAAAACTTAAACTTAAATTGAAGAAAGTAGGGAAAACTAACAGACCATATAGGTATGAGCTAAATAACATCACTTACGAATATGAAGTGGAGGCAATTAATAGATGAGACTCGGTAGAGAGAATGGCGGGAGAACTATGGATAAAGATTTGCAGTAGTGTACAGGAAGCAGCAACAAAAAACATCCCCAAGAAAAAGAAGAGCGAGAAGGCAAAAAGGCTAACTGATGAATCTTTACAAATAGCTGAGGAAAGATAGAAAGTAAAAGGGAAAGATATACCTAACTGAATAAAGGAAAGCAAGAAGAGGTAAGGTTTTCTTAAATGAGCAATGCAAAGTAACAGAAGAAAAGAACAGAATGGGAAAGATAGATCTCTTGAAGAAAATTAGAAGATATCAAAGGAACAGTTCATGAAAAAATGGTAGAGAAAACAGAAGCAGAAGAGATTGAGAAGTAGTAAAAATATACAGAAGAACATACAAGAAAGATCTTAACATCAACAATAACTCTGATGATGTGGTCACTGATCTAGAACCAGACGTCCTGGAGAATGATGTCAAGTGGGCTGTAGGAAGCATTGTTAACATAGTGGAGGTGACGGAATTCCAGATGAGCTATTCAAAATGCTAGAAGTTATGTTGTTAAAGTGCTGCATTCAATATGCCAGCAAATTTGGAAAACTCAGCAGTGGCCACTGGATTGGAAAAGATCAGTTCATGTCCCAGTCCTAAAGAAGGGCAATGCCAAGGAATGCTTAAATTATTGGACAATTGTGTTCATTTCACACACCAGCAAAGTTATGGTTAAGATTCTGCAACCGAGGCTTCAGCAGTATGTGAACCAAGAATTACCAAAAGAGCAGGCTGGTTTTCAAAAATGCAGAGACCAAATTGCCAACATTTGCTGCATTATGGAGAAAGCGGGGGAGGTACAGAAAAAAAACAAAAACAAAAAAACCCCAACACATTTACTTCTGTTTCACTGACTACACCAAAGCCTCTGACTGTATGGATCACAACAAAATATGGTGAGTCCTCAAAGAGGTAGAAATACCAGATTTTCTTATTTACCTCCTGAGGGACATGTCAGTGGGTCAAGAAGCAACAATTAGAACCAAACATGAAATAACCGATTGGTTTAAAATTGGGAAAGGAGTATGACAAGGCTGGATATAGTCGCCTTTTTATTTAACTTATATTCAAAGTACACCATGCGAAATGCCAGTCTGCAGAAATCAAAAGCTAGAATTAAAGTTGCTAGGATAAGTATTAACAATCTCAAAACAAAAAAACAAACTAACTTGTAAGAACACCAAACACTTATTTAATAGGTGGCTCAGTGGATAAAGCACTGGTCCTGGATTCATGAGGGCCTGAGTTCAAAGATGACCTCAGACATTTGACACTTCCTAGCTGTGTGACCCTAGGCAAGTCATTAACCCTCACTGCCCCGCAAAAAACCAAACCAAACCAAACCAAAACACAAAAACAATCTCAGACATACAGACAATACTACTCTCAGGGCAGAAAGTGAATAAAAATTACAAAAGCCTTTTGATAAGGGTAAAAGAGGAGATGGTAAAAGCTGACTTAAAAAAATATTGATCGGGGCAGCTAGGTGGCGCAGTGGATAGAGCACGGGCCCTGGATTCAGGAAGACCTGAGTTCAAATCCGGCCTCAGACACTTAACAGTTACTAGCTGTGTGACCCTGAGCAAGTCACTTAACCCCAATTGCCTCAACCCCACCCCCCCAAAAAAAAAACACCCAACAAAAAAAAAATATTGATCTTGGCAACTGGTCCTTCCTGGAAAATAGAAGGAGAATGAATAGAAGCTTTGTTAGATTTTATATCCTTGGGTTCAAAGATCACTATAGATGGTGACTCTAGCCATGAAATTAAAAGATGCTTGCTCCTTGGAAGGAAAGCTATGGCAAATCTGGACAGCGTACAAAAAAACGCAGAGACAACACCTTGCTGACAAAGGTACATATAGTCAAAGTTACAATTTTTCCAGTAGTAATGTATGGCTGTGAGAGTTGGACTTTAAGGAAAACCTGAGTACTAAAGTATTGATGCTTTTGGATTGTGGAGCCGGAGAAGACTTCTGAAAGCAAGGAGATCCAAATCCGTCAATACTTATAGAAATTATTTCAGAATATTCATTGGAAGAATAAAATATGAAGCTGAAATACTGTGACCACATAAAGAGAAAACAGGACTCACTGGAAAAAACCCTGATGTTGTGAAAGATTGAAGGCAAAAGAAGAAGGGAATAGCAGAGGATGAGATGGATAGATAGTGTCATGGAAGCAATGAATATGAGCTTGGACAGACTCTGGGAGATAGTAGAGGACAGAAGGGCCTGGTGGGCAGTGATCCATTGGATTCATAAAGAGTCAGACATAACAACAAATGAAGAACAACAAAAGCCCCCATGTCCCCTGACCTCTTTCAGCTTTATATGTTATCTTCTCCCATTAGAATGTAAGCACTCTGAGGCCAAAAAATAAGCTTTTCTTGTTGCTTGTATTGCATCTTCAATTCTTAACACAGTGCCTCTGGTTGGTACACAGTAAGTGCTTAATAAATGCTTGTTGACCAGAAGCCAGGAGATTAAGAAACTACATGATAGAAGCCAGAGCTAGTGTGGTAGCTATGTATTTTTTTTCTTTTGTTTTGTTGTTGTTGTTTTTTGGACAATATAACAAGTGGAGCTATTTTCTAGGAAACAAAGGGGTTAATAAAAAACTGAAATGATCAAAAGCTTTGTCAGTGCATTATGGTACATAATTAGGTAATTAGGAGTATTAAAACAGACAAAGCACCTGACCCAGATGAATCAGTGAAGATGTTAGTGTTCAGTAAGCTATCCCATGAGAAAAAAAAAAGTCCTTGGTGAGAGTTTTTAATAGTGCAATAGGACAAGGGAGCATTGAAGGCCTTGAACAATAAATAATGATCTTCCTTTACTTAAAACAACTAAAACTTAAAACATTAAAACATCTGAAAACTGAAATTTTGAAACTGGTCGATGCAAATGTTCAAGATTAAATATTTATAAAACATTGAAAATCAGTGGTATGTCAATCTGTCTCCTTTATCTATTTTACAGAGGAAAAAGGAAAACCAAAGGCTTGAATGATAAAGTAGATAGGGCTGCTGTAGCTCTTCTTCCCTCCCTTCCTCCCTCCCTCCCTTCCTATATGTCTATCTCGTCTCTCTACATCTCTATCAGGAGAACAATATCACAAGGGCATAATGTGGGGGAAACCACTGGCTGGGGTCAGTAGCTGTGGGCTCCAGTGCCGGGTTAGCTACCTCACAAGGTTGCAGGGCTCTCCCCGGGTTTAGTTCCACCATCTAATCAATAAGAAGGTGAAGCCAGATCACCTCCAAGGTCTTTGCTAATGCGAAAAATTCAATCATTATCTAATAATAAACCTATTAATACCCGTTATTTTGAAGTCGGTAGGACATGCTGAACTCAAGATTGGGCAACGACCGGAAATGAGGATTTCCCAGGTTTGCGTACCTGCGATTCTCCTGCAGCACAACCTTGGTGTTTTTGTGTTCCTGAAACTTTTGATGAGGACTAACATCCTGAATTTAAACCTAGATGAGAAGGCCTGGACCTTTTGGGGATTTTAGGGAGTGATTTCATAATGCTAGTGCACCAACTACACTTTATTTTTAACTATCAGCAGTAATATCTGAATACCCAATCATGATGAGTGGCTACAAGCTGGCTTAGTGAAAACAGATTGGCTTTCAGAGGGTTGGAAACAATCCTATTGCTGAGAAGATCAGGATGACAAAGTTCCTGCCAAGCAGTGTCCTCCTCCTACTGCTCCTTAGATGCCGAAGGAAGGGCTACCCAACATGCTAATCAAAGGACTACCACTATCTGCCCTTTTGAAAAATGCATCCACAGTCTGACTTGGCTAGAGAAAGAAAATGTCTTTTGCAGTAAAGAGGATTCCAAGTTTTAAAGTAAAAAACTCAGTGAAACACAGAAGATCTACAAAGCTAAGATGTCACAGAGAAAGAAAAACATGAAGCAAAAATAGGAAATGAGAACATATACATTTTAAATCCTTGCAACCACAGTAGTTGGCTAAATATTGAATTTTACCTTAAATACTGTCAATGGGGGAGGGCTATGAGCCACTTGATAGAAGAATTGTTTCTTGCCTTACTGAAAATCTGTTTTCCCCCTCTTTAATATTTAAGAAAAACATACACACACATGCACACACACGTGCACACACACACGTATGTGCGCGCACACACGCACACACAGACACACGCACAGGCACACATTGCTGACAACTCTTAAAGAGAGCGGCTTGTGTTGTAGTTTTCACTTTCCAGGCTGTGAACGAGTGCATATGTGAGGGCTGGTTGTGCATGCACAAGCGTGTACTTTGTCTGCATTAAACAAAATCGCAACACAACACAAAGCCCTCCCCCTCACTCATGTGCGCCTGCAGTCCACCTCTAGGAGAGTGAAAATATAAATACAAGCTGCTATTTTGGTGTGATCACACGAACATGGCAGCTTGTGTTGTTTTTTTCCCTTTAACATTTTAACACTGGGCAGATTGTCTGCATTAACACACACCAAAATCAATTCTGCTCTGAAATTTCTTGTAAAATCTTCTTTCCCTGAGGAATCATTTTTAAAAAATGAATTTTAAGAAATGTAACTTTTTAATGGGACAATATGAATTATGGACTAGCTTACTAGGAAACATTTTCTGAAAAAGTTAATTATTAAATAATATTATTAAATTAGTAAATCAAATAGTTAAACACAGAAGGCTACTTTTGACTATTTGTGAATAGTATAATTTCTTGTAAAAATTAGAATTTGATTACATTTAAAAAGGGGAGGGAACCTACATAGGGAAGTTCTCTTCTAGATTTTAAATCTACCAACAAGGTCCTTCCTATTGCTGGGTTGGAAATGATGGGAACCTTGGCATGAAGCGACTGTTCACACCTATAGCTTATGATACACAAGGAGAGGAAATCTAAGATGTCTAACCCATACCTCATATATCGGGAGAGTAAATTTCAAAGCATTCAACAGAAGAGTAGGTGAGATCTTGTGGAATAAAACTCTTCCAGGAATTGCAGAAGGTCCAGAAAGTATGGGAGATACTAAAAAATACAATTCTGAAGACAGAAAAAGGAAAAGGTTTCTAAAGAAACCGATGTGGATGCACAGGAAGCTCATAAATCCACCTGAAATTTGATAAGATTTGTATAGAAGACAGAAGTCAATTTGTAGGATGGAGGAAGAACATAAACACGAAGCAGCAACCCATGAGGATAGTGTCCACAGGGCCAGAACGACAAGGAAAACTAAGGACAAAGAAAAGGAATGTGTTAGCTCTATTCAGAAAAAAACAATGAGAGAAGGGAAAGGACCACACCTGGGGTCACTAGAACAGACAAGTGCTTAATGGTTTGCTTCTGTTTTCTCTGCCTATGTGAAGGATCTTGAAAAATAGCAAATATGTCTAAAAAGAGTTGATAACACAAGAGAACACCTCACTACTTGATGAATTCACATCATCTGGAGTGGATGATCTTTGTACTAAAAACTGGAAGATGAGATTGCTGAGCTATTTGCCAGGGATATTGGAAAGACTATAGAATGAAGACTGCAAGGCCAGGTAATGGAGAACAAATGCGATGGTGGTGCAGTCTTGTAACAATCGAGTCAGAAACATGAAAGCCAGAATGAACGGAGGCTGAGAGGGATGCTAAGAATGACCAACAAACAGGGTTATCATTATCATCACTGCCATGCTTACTCTACCTCTGCTAGGAGAAGGAAGGTCAAAGAAGGGACAGGACCTTGGCAGGGATGGAAGAGAGGAGGATCACTTACAACAGAGGAAGCAGAGATGCTCAATTCTTGCTTTATTTCTGTTTTCTCCATAAACAGAGTTTTGTACTGGAAATGAGAGAACAAAAGTGACTAAGAGGGAATGAGTATCCAAGATCAGTCATGTGATGAGAGGCGGACAAGAAGCTGCTCTCAGTGAGTTCTGATGACCTGGTCCAGAGAAAGCAGATCCGTGTGTCCTGTAAGAGCTGCCAGCTGCTGATATACTGACAATGATGCATGAAACACTATGAAGAGAGGAGAGGCACTGTGAGGATGGAGGAGGGAAAACTCCTAATTTTCAAAAGACAGAAAAAACCAGAACCTGCAAAGTACAGGTCAACAAGGATGATGACCTCACTTCCCCAGGGGCTTCTGGGTTGGATCATGAGAGGGCTCGTTGGCCTATATCTAGATGGGGTGGCTGCCATGCCACAGAAGCAGCACGGTTTCCTCCAGAACAGGTCAGGCCAGACTCACCTCATTTCCTTTTTTGAGGAGATTACTAAAAGAGCAGATGAAAAGAGTGCTGAGAATTGAGCTTAACTCGATTTCAGCCAAGTTTTTTTTATGGTGGTTCAGAATACTCTTGTGGAGAAGACAAAGAGATAAGGACTAGGGGACAACACAACTCAGAAGTATTCAGAACCGGCTGTATGGCTGCCTGCAAAGAGTAATTGTTAAAGGTTCAGTGTCAAGATGGCAGATTTCTAGTGGACTCACCCATCTAACTGTGATCGACACTGTACTACTCAACATTTCCATGAATGAGTTGTTCTTCCTGATTGCAGCTCTAGCATTATCTCGTTATACTGAGCCAAAGGACAAGAAAGTGGGTATGAAGTCAAGGGGTTTTCAGATGAAGAGAAGGAGAAAAAAGGAAGTTCACAGGGGAATGACCTCACTCTTTTTCAGGAAGTAAATGGTCTGGAAAAACTACTACAGATGTACAATGAATTGTGCCAACAGCTGAAGAGGTGGCTGAGTGTATTGGGTTGCAAGTTAGTAAATGGGCAAGTGCTTTCAAGGATCCCAAACTGATTCTAAGTACAAACCACCTAGACACACGTGTTCTCCTAGTGACTTTATAGGGTGGTGAATCTTGGAATCTCTAAGAATCATAGCTAGGGACAATCCAAAAAGCAATAGAAAGACTCCTGGATGGTACACACAAGCTGCAGAATATTTCCAATGATGCCCTATGTGCAACAGTAATACAAGGGAAATAAATGAAGAAAATGTATGATCAGAAAAGAGGTGGATCAGTCATGCCATGGGAGTGAAGGGTACATAAAAGACGACAGCTCCAGGGGTTGCAGAGGGACTGGGGAAAGGTAAAAAGAAGAGGAAAGCCTTGAGCACATTGGACAGATCCTTAGTATAGAACCTATGGGAGAACATGGACAAAAACTGCCCAGGATGAGGTATTGAGGGGGTACAATATGCACAAATGAGGAGATATTCCCATCAGTGAGTTCCCATATCCACTGAAGTACTGAACTGCTTCAGCCTACGAGAACAGCAGAGAAACTAGATATTGTCTTTGTTAAAAACAGAATAGTAGCACTCAAGTTTTTAAATTTATTTACATAATTATTATGTACATGACTTCTACTTACGTACATAAAAAGCCCTTTTTCTTGTCCAAAACCACTATTTGTACTGATACTGCGCTGGATAGAACAGAGAGAAGCTGGGTTTGAGGGGCCTATCGGTTCTGCTTTTCTGTGTGACGTTACCAAAATTCACTGTGGAAATTTCAAGCCTATTCCACTAAGCCATAGGAGTTAACTGGTGAGTTAGGTCCCTAAGGACATGTTTTTAGAGAACTGTATGTTGATGAGCACTTCTACAAATACATCATCTGAAAACCACTGTTTACATAGCTTTACAGTATCTGCTTTTGTAAGAAAGTTGGGTTTGAGTAAAGGAATATAATTTAGTGAGGCAAAAAAATCAGACTTCTGGATAGTATGACTGAATTAAAAGGGCAGCTTCTGGCTAGCAATATTAAAGACTTCTCTGATAATGCATACTAAAGTCTCAAAACTAATTTTCTTACCTTCTTATGTGGAATAAAGGGGAGGATCAACAAAGTCAAGTTTTATTATTTATATAAAGCAGCAATACTTAAAGTATTAAACTTAATACTTTAATTAATTAATTAAATTAATACTTAAAGTATTGAAGTGTAGTTTAAAACTACTTGGAAAATAAGGAGAGTGGGGTCCAGGTTAGTGCAAATAATGAATCCCTGAAAATGGTCCCCTTATTTGAATTCACACGGACTATTTCTATTGGGCTAGAAACAATGATCATATTTTACATAATTACAACTTCAAAGAGTGTGAATTAAAATACATGCACATACCCACTTCAGGAAATTCATTGTTCACATGGATAGTAAACAAGTTCCCACTAGTTTTCTTAAATGTTTGGTCAGGTGCTTTACAACTATTAATTCATGCGATCCTCCCAACACCCCTGTAAGGTGGATGCGGAACCCTATTTCACAGCTATAGAAAGTGAGGTAAAGTGACTGGGACAGGGGAACACAGCAAATATCTGAGGGCACATTTGAATTCGTTTTCCTGACTCCAGGCCCAGAGCTCTGTGCACTATGGCACCCCCCCCCCCAATCTACTTGGTAAGAGATGGGAAATTCATGCTAAATAAAACACCAAAGGGCATAATTATAGTTTGTAGAAATTGGGCAAGGCTCAAGGTTATTCCAAGGTGAACATACCTCACATAAGGAATGGCCCAAAAATCTGAGAGAAAAAATATTACTAGCAGATAAGAAATCTAACCTAATTGACGTCTCCAACGCTGGCACTAACAATCTATTTGTAAGGGTAACATTTGAGAGGGAGATGGAGTTCATCTTCAGTTCTCCAGGCATACTCCAAAATCACAGACTTTTAGATCAGGAAATGACCTGAAGATCACCTACTTCAAACTCCTCTACTTTAGAAATGAAGAAACTGAGATCCAATGTGTCTCTTCATCTTCGCCTCCTGGCCTCTCCTGTAGGTTGCGTCTTTCCCTTTAGACTAAGAGCTCTTTCAGAGCAGAGACTGGGTCCCCCTCCCCCCCAACACACCTTCTTTCAGTTTTCCTCACATATCCAGGGCTTATTATTTAGTAGGTGCTTAAGGAAGGTTAAGTATCAGTTAACAGAGACTTCTTGTGAACAGAAAGACAGATAAAAGTCTACTGGGTATATGCAGGTAGAAACTCCCACAGTTAAGTGATATTCAGAGTTTTAGAGCACCTGGTGCTTCAACAAACTCTGGAAACCAGGAAAGCCAACGTGGGCTGTGCTCAGGAGTAGAGAACTACTCTTTGTGGGGGCAGGGAATGGGAAATCGAGGGGATGCCCATCAATAGGGGAATGGCTGGACAAGTTGTGGTAGATGAATGTAATGGAATTCTATTGTGCTGTAAGAAACGATGAGCAGGAGGAGCTCAGAGAAACCTGGAAGGACTTGCATGAACTGATGATGAGCGAGAGGAGCAGAGCCAGGAGAACATTGTACACAGTAACAGCAACACTGTGTGATGAACAATGGGGTTAGACTTGACTCTTCTCAGCAATGCAACAGTCCAAAAGAGTTTCAAAGAACTCATGATAGAAAATATTCTCAACATCCAGAAAAAAGAACCATGAATTATGAATGCAGATTGAATCATATTATTTCTACTTTTGGACTGTTTTTTGTTCCCTTCTTGTTTGAGGGTTTTTCTTTGTGCTCTGATTCTTCTTTCACAAGACAACTAATGTAGAAATATGTTTGATGTGACTGTATATATACAACCTATATATCAGACTGCTTTCCGTCTTGGGGTGGAGGGAGGGAAGGGAGGTAGGGGGGAGAAAAGAAAAATTTGGAACTAAAAATCCAGTGTAAACAAATGTTGAAAACTATTTTTATATGTAATATATAAGTGGAAAATAATAAAATAAAATTTACCCCCCCCCCAAAAGGAGTAGAGAGCTAGAGGCTGAGGCTAAGAGTGCAAAGAATCAAACTATTGCTGCTCTCAAGGGGCTTATACCCTAATGACAAAGACAGTCAGTGCACACGTCAGTACAAACTGAGCACATAAAAAGAGAATAAAGAGAAATAAAGGCAAGTTAGCCTGGGAGGGAGGGGCTTGGGAGTGGGGAGGACAGGAAAGGCTTAATGTGGGTGCAAGTACCTAAAGACCACTGACTGGGAGTAGGGGATGGAGCTGAAGACAGAACCTCTGCTGAGGAAGACAGGGGAGACAAGAACTTGTGGGAACAGCATCATAGGTTGGGATAGTGACCAAAGGAAGACTGATGCTAGAGAAGAGTATCAGCGACTGAATGTAAAGCTGAATTAGGAGGATAAAAGAGTGGATGGAGAAGAGTCCAAGCTTCCACCTCCACATCACCAGCCCAGCAGTGTCCCTTCTAGGGTTTTCCACCTTGGAAGAACTAGTCTTTCTCTCTGTTTTAGGGAGACAACTCCATAGAGTGGATGGAGGGCAAGATTTGTAATGAGAAGGCTCTGATTAAGCCCTGTTCTGTTATTTTTGAGCTTTCCAAACGGGCAAGCCATTCCATCCTGATCTATAAACAGGAATAATCATCGTTGCTCTTCTCATTTTGCTTTTTTTTTTTTTTGGTGGGGCAATGAGGGTTAAGTGACTTGCCCAGGGTCACACAGCTAGTGTCAAGTGTCTGAGTCTAGATTTGAACTCAGGTCCTCCTGAATCCAGGATCGGTGCTTTCTCCACTGCGCCACCTAGCCGCCCCTGCTCTTCTCATCTTAAAAAGAGGAAATGTTGTTTGTAAAGTACTAAATAAACTTAAACTCATCATCATTATTTTCCTTTTCGACAGAACACAAACACTGTGTGACTAGATGTGCTGCCAGAATCATATTTTAAAATGTTATCATATTAGCACTATGCCATAGATGGTTGTGCAAAATCCCAGAGATCTATTCCTAGACAGACAGGCGATCAGAGAGTGGCCAGAACTGCAATGCTCTGTGTCTAATTGCATGAGAAGCCAAGAAGGCTAACACGTAAGCAGAAATGTAGATGTACTAGGATGTGGCATGTCCCTTTCATACATTTAAAAGGCACGGATACTCGGTTCATAGAGTACAATATCTGTTAGAAATGTTGATAAGAGTCCAACCAGCACAACGACAATATAACAGATTATGTAACATTAATGTGAAGAGGCAATGCTTAGTTTTTCCAATTATGTTATAATTAATTTCTGTACCTTGCTAAACTTTAATGTATTTTAAAATTATTATAAATATAACAATTTAATCAGAAGGAATGTCATCAAAGACCTTTTGTTTCACATTTTTTAAAAAAATCTCTATTTTTGGTGAATCATGCCAATCCTTTACTAGAGAATTAATATTACTAACAAGAGTAAGAGATTGTTTCAGTTTAATACATTTCAAATCTTATGTGAGTTTTTCTTCCTTCTGGTCTTCTTATTATGTAGAAGTCATAAAGCAAATAATAAGAACTATAGAGTTTTAGGAATAATATAAATATGAATTTTTTAAAAGAGCTTTTTTGAATGGTTCTTATACATACGTTCTTCTGACATCCTGTTCAATCATTGCTCGAAGCTCTTTATCCTGGAAAAATTTGTTCCAAAGACTCTGAAATGAAGAAAAATGTACTATTTGAAATAAAAGTATTCATTGGGTGGCTACTTTGAAAAATAATTTCAAATAACTTTTATAAATGTTAAATTAATGATATAATCTTTTTGTTAAATCTTTTTACTTTGAAAATGAAGAACTTGTGATTAATAATAAATTTCTTAAGTCTACTTCGATGCCTTAAATGTATGCATATTCTAACACATTCCTTTTGACATTATTGTATAGTCTTCACAAAGCATGGTTTGTCACCAATACATAGTAGTGAAATGCATAAAAAGGTGGTTTACTTAATCTGTGAGAACATTTAAAGGAGTTTTATCAATTAGTTAAGAATGTTTCTTGGCTGTGTCTAAAGCTTCAGTATAACAAGCTGGGTGTCCTCTGGTTATCTGCTTGCTCACAAGTCCTTAATTAGGTCAATGGTTCCCCCTCATCTGCCCATTGGAGAAGCTGTTCCCATTTTCAGAAATATTAGGAAAGTTTAGATTGTTTCTTGAAAAAAAAAATGGTCCCACTGAAGATATGGTGTGAAGAAGGGGCCCATTTTAATTCCATTGTCCCCTCCAGCAATTCTAGGGAAAATCTTTACCCACTACTACACTCTACCTGTTGGCATCTCCATAGCCAATTAGAATCTTTGACTTGGGGATTCTGGTACAGGCCTGAAACTAGTCTTCAAAGCTGAGCAATAGCTACTTAGAGTAAACCAAAATATTTGGGGTAGCAAGAAATTTGAGCATAAGCCTTATTTGAGTATCAAGAAAGCCGCAAAGTGTAAAGATTAGCATTCCCCATGAGGCATTTTTTTGGATGCTCTCCTATCTAACAATCTCAGTGTGATATTTTTTAATAGAAAGCTTGACTTTTAATTTAATTTAATTTTTAAATCTAATTTAATGGATTCTTACTGAAAATTCTGATTATGAAAAAATTTGTCATTAAATAATTTCCAGTGTTATAGCGCTTAGCACAACATCTAGCACACAGAAGGTGCTTAATAAACGTTTATTTACCTATGAACAAAATAATGAAGAAATAATTAGAGCTTTGAATACCATAAAGTATGAAACACACACTGAATGTATTAGCAACTGATTGCTAATTTTTGTAAAGACTTTGGTAAAGTTGTATTAATATTATACTCTAATTCTTGTAGTAAAAACAAGGCTCTTGAGTAACTTAGTAAGTAGCAGAGAAGTCCAAAAAAGAAAGCATTCAACTATTATTAGTCACTGTTAAAGATGTTCCAAGGACCAGGATTGCTAAGAAGCAAGTGAAGGGAGTAAACTGGACTTAACAGGAGAACACTTCAGGTTCAAATTTAACTTGCTATCTGAAGGTATAATAACCATAGGTAAGATTGTGTGAGAAATAACAAATATCTTTCTATTCAATGTCTAGAGAGAGGAAAAAATAAAATGTCCTCTGGTTTGCTTCCTTAAAATTCACTTGAGCTACTCACTCTGAGCATCCCTAATTTGAGAACAGTTCCACAGTCTCCCAATACAGAAGCAGGAATGGGGGAGAAAGTACTATGGGATGATCAGAGTTGGTGTCAATGCAAAGTTTGCAGTTTAAAAGAATGCTGCATTGCAACATAAGATGGAAATTGCCACTGAATGCTTTGGCTATCTAAGCTCAAGCTACCTTCCAGAATATTATTTAGAGCAGACAGGGATGATTCACTTTTTTTCTGTCATAGACCCCTTTAGTGTCTGGTAAAGCCCCATCCCAGGATAACATAAAAAATTAATAACTGAAGAATACACAAAATTTCACTGAGAGGTTAGTGAAAATAAAGATACTTCACGTCCTCCCCCCCACACCCCACCAAGTTTACAGATATCCTGATAGTGATCCATTGACACCACCAGGAAAGAATTCATGATTCAGAGGACCAACACCACCTTCTCCCCAGCTGAGACTATTCACATAGACAAAAGCAGAGGTTCACTATCCATCTGTCATAGCTCAGAAAGAAGGTACAAAGGGGCCACAGGCAAAAAACCCACTGTTCTCCCCAACCAGGCCAGCTTCTTTACTCCTTCCCTTCCTTGTCCACTTTGTATCCTGGGCTTTCCCTACCACATCAGGTTTTCTTCCTTCCCCTCTACCAAACAGAATGTTGTAGGTAATTGGTTACTAGGTGAAATTCCTTAAGATAATTTTAGGTCAATGTAGTAAGTAGGCTGGTATGGAAATACAAAGGCTTCAATTTGAAAACCAATATCAATAGTTTGCATTTAAAATGTATTTATTAAGTTGGTAAAGTTGTCAATGAAAAAAAAATGACTAAAAGACATTTTTTTACCCCTTCATCCTGTGAGAGAGGATTATTGATCATCAAATCTTGCTGTCCTGCAGCTTTCCGAGGGTTGGTAATATGCTGGAGGGGGAAATAAAACAAAAATCAAAACCCAAATCTGGCCATGTCTGTGAGGCACATTTGTTAAAATGTTACTTACTCTTTCTTTGATGCTATTATACCAGGCTCTCAGTTCCTTAGTTTGGCTTGTCCACTGACTTTTATCTTGAGGAAGAACATTCAGAAAAAGCTGCCACGAAGATGAAAAGTTGTTACTTATGAGGAAAAAAAAGAACATGAAGCAATGTCCAAAACCACCCCAAAAAAACCAAAAACCACCAAAGCAATACAATATTCTTACTGTAATTAAATAATCTTATTTAAAATCACTACTAATCTCTAATTAAAGACATTAATATAACAAATGAAAAACTTAAATAACACAAATAAAGGTTATGAAATAAACAAAAAAGTGGCATCATTAAATGGGGCTATTTCCTTAGGACTCATGTAAAGAAAAAAAATGTAGATTATATATATATAAAAACTATATATATATATATACATACACACACATACATATATATGTATGTGTGTGTGTGTGTGTGTGTGTGTGTGTGTGTGTGTGTGTGTATAATGAATCAGATTTGTCTAAGCCAAAAGAAAATGGTATTGAGGTTCAAGCACATTCTGGGTTTGTTTATTGGAAAGGAAAAACAAAGCAGCTAAAATGGTCAAAATATTGGTTATGGTTCTTATTCTCTTGAAACACACAGGCAACTGATAAAGAGAAAATCTAGGGCCAGGGGCAACTAATTGTGAAAAACATATCTTTCCCTCTTTGGCAAGAAAAAAATGCAATTTATAACCAGCAATCAATTGTGGAAAATAATATATTCTAAAAGAGACAAATTTGATTTAATTTATTTTAAGCCATTAAGATAAATCTGTCATTGTGTTTATTTTTAGCAAGTGAAAGATTTTACTAAAAGTTAAACAACAGGAAATAGGGATAAGCATGATAAGGCTCAAGCACTAGAGCAGCAACTCCTTACTGCCTTCATCAAACAGAAGAAAAATGTGTTTTAATTATTAAATATAAATTATTAAATTTCAAACTGGATAATGTATCTTGTGATTCTCCCGGTCTTTACTTTCCCTTAACTTGGTATGCTCAATCTATACAGAAAAAAGCTTTAAAACTAGAGCTAGAAATCATTTTTGAAATCAGTCATCACATCTGCTCCCTCTGGAAGAAGAAAAGAGCAGTATTTTAAAGGCAAGGACAAGAAAAAGCTTACAGATTATTGCTACGAAAATGGTAACCAATGGCTCTTTTCCTCTAAAGGAGAACTGAATAAATTCCTTACTTTGTGTTTCTGGTAATTCAGACTGGAGGTCTTTTTCCAGCTATTGTTTAAGAGGAAGATCGGGCAGAATTAAAAAAAAAAAAAGGCACTTACCCTGATAGGCAGTTTGAAGTTTGAGATTAATCGATTGCTTTTCTTTTTAAACAGAGGTGTGTGTCAATATACACACATAGTAGCTATATATGGGTCAAGCTCTAAGTGTTTATACAATTTAGAAATAAGAGTTTTCCTGCAAAAAAGTGGTAGGCAATGCAGGTGTCAGTCAGTGTATATTTTTCAGCATCAAATGAGATGCTGACCCAAGTAAAGATGTTCATTTTGAATGAGCCTTTCCCACTGCCAGCTAATGAAGACTAAAGGGGTCTCAATCTTATTAGCAAATGTCCTATGAAAGACAAAATGGATGGCAAAAATGGGGGAGGAAGTCTCTCGGAAAATTCGGTGATTCTTTGCATCAGTAATCTTCCCAGTGCATCAGGTAATGTGTTGATATACTGCAACCACAAACTGTAAATAAATATTTTCTTCTTACCTTCCAGCAAACACTGCGGAACCTGCTGCTTTTCAGCTGCCCATTAATCCCCTTCAGCCGTATAGTTGCCAAGTAATTGTTGTTTACAAATAGTTCTTCCCATTCTTTACTACATGAAAGAAAATAGGACAGGGGAATAATTTTTAAAACCCTTCCCAGCTTTTAGGAGGGGTGTTGGTTCAGAGAAAACGAAGTACTTTTTGACAAGGAGAAAGCCCAAAACTTTAAAAGGCAGATATTTAGTTGGGTGATATTTCTGAACGCATGGCTGTCTTTTTGGACACATTTCTTTCCTGGATTTAATGAATATGTAGATCGCTATAATTATGCCAGCTACTGAAATTCATAATGTCTGTGGAGGCTATTCCATTTCCTCTCAAATGTTGGTATTGCAGTTCAGTGAATAAACAAGAAAAATGAATATTAATAAACATATTACTGTTTTAGCCATAGACAAGTATATACCTGCTCCAGAGATAGGCAACAAAAAGTGTAGCGTTGACTGTATAGGGTTTTCACATGACATATCAGCTTAAATGAACCTTTTTTTCCCTTAATGTCAGGATGGGCAGTTAACCAGAATAGAAGACTACTTTCTTTAACTTTTAGTGCTCTTTACTATTGAAATCTCTTCTACTTCTTTCTACATGATCAGTTTTAAAATTTTAACAGGTGCTAGCAAATTTAAAAAAACATCAAAAAATTAAAAAGCCTCACTGTATAAACTGTTAAAGGCAAGCTTGAGTACCTTGCAGTACCTATGGCTGACTAGATAAACAACCTAAATATGCCTCCCAGGCATGCAGGCACCAGGGGCCTAACACCTGTGCCTCATTAATATACAAGTAAATCTGCTCTACTGGGAAACAATTGGAAATTAATTGTCCCAAACCATTTACTGAGTTTGAATAAAGGAATTAGACCTATATTTCCTCTGTTTTCCAATGAACTAAATTTCCAGGCTCAAGTCTGCCTAGGGATGGTCTCACTGAGTCAAACTTCATAAAATGTCTTGCAAGTTCAAACAAGTCATATTGAAAAGATACACATACCTTAATAGATTTATCACTTAAATTACGATCCTTATGTAAAGTCTTAATAATCTATTAAAGGACATGATTTTTTCTTCAGGAAAACGGGCAAGCATCTTTTTTATTCTTTATGAGGCTCAGAGTCTATGGCTCTAACTCAAATAAATGTAGCCTTGTTTTATTATTTCAGTTACCAAAAACAATCATATTCAAAAGCTTTTGAAAGGCCTTGCAAAAATAAAGTGGGCTTTTTCCAATCCCATTCCAAAAGTTCATCTTAATGAGGCAGGCTCTGGAACACAGAGGCCAAGAGAACCTCTTTAGTGTGGGTACCACAAAGTTGATTGGTCCAGAGGGACCCTTGAGGGGTATAAATAGAGGTGAGGGCCCTAACTTCATGGCACTTTCTGGCACATTCAGAAGAGTGCCCATCTTCGTGAAGATGAATAAAGAAGCCTTCACCCACCTACTGCTGCCTGCTTGGATTCTTTGAGTGGCGACCTACTAGCAACACTAGAGCTGCACAACATTATTTAAGCTGTTAGCCACATTTCTAACACCCCCATTCTGCAGACAAGCAAACTGAAGTGACCTGTTTAGGGTCACACAGCCCCTAAGTGTCTGAGACCAGATTTGAAGTCAGGCCTTCCAGACCCAAGACTATCCTCTGTACCACCTAGTTGCCTCCTACTGAATATAAAGATCCTACAATGAAGGAAAAAAACCAACAACAAAACAACTGGAATAGAATTAGATGAGGTACCCACCTTTCATAGGCATAAGATAGCCTAAGGGTTGAATTCTTAACAAAAATTTCAAAAACATTAAATTGATGATAAACCAGGGTGAAGAGGGAAGCAGTCAACTTGGAAAATATATTTAAATATTTCTTAAAGATCTGACATACAAGAAATAGAACTAACAGAAATCTATAAAATCAGAATCCATTCCCCAGTACTGGAATGCTGGAATGGTTAAAGGATATGGATAAAGTTCTCAAAATAAGAACTGCAATGTTATATGAACTATATGAATGTTCCAGATCACTGGAGGTTTTATCCCAAGGTCAAATAAGGAAGGATGGGAAACAGTTATTATTTGAGTATTTCTAGATAAAATGTCAGTATCCTTCAACCTAGAGATTCCACCATTAGCCATATATATCAAGGAGTTGGACGATAATACAATGGCGGGGGTGGGGGTGGGGGCGCCCTCAGGGGTAGCCAGGGAGGTTCAGTTCTCAGAATATTTGAAGGAGGCTCTGATGTTCCTTCCTACCCTGAGATTCTGAGGTGCCAAAGGTACTGAAATCACTGTTAAGTATCATGGGATTAAATGAGATGTGGAAGGGTGACCTGTACTATCTCTTCTCAAATCAAAAATTATTCACAGCATCAAAAGTACTGAGATATTAATCCAGGCACAGCTAATTTGCCAGATTTACTGTTGTCTGACAGTTGAACTGTCTCAAGGTCAAGCAAACACTGGATCACAGAATTCTTATTATTGTGAAAAAGGATGAATTTTTTTCCACTGAAGTGGAAAAAAACACAACGCAACAATTTGGCTATAGTTAACAGTACAAGAAAGCAGTAACTGGCATATGAAGCAAAAATATACATAAAAAATAAAAAAATTCATTATCTTCTGGTCTAAATTACTTTAGCTGAGGGAAAACATAAGATAGGTTAATCAATATCAACATGAAAAAACAGGCCTGTAAGTACTCTATGAACTGTTTTACTTTGAGGTGGATGTTAGATATGCCACCTACAACCATGTCACATACACACACACACACACACACACACACACACACACACACACACACACACACACACACACACAATTCAACATGGTATATTGAATTCAGGGCTTGAAAAGGAACTTGATGGGCAGCTAGGTGGTACAGTGGATAGAGCACTAGCCCTGGACTCAGAGGACCTGAGTTCAAATCCAGGCTCAGACACTTGACACATAGTAGCTGTGTGACACTGGGCAAGTCATTTAACCCCAACTGCCTCACAAAAAACAAACAAACAAAAATACCCAAAAAACAAAAACCCCCTTGGAATCCACCAGGTACAAGTCCATCACTTTACAGAGGTGGCATCTAAACTGAGGCTCAGGGAAGTTAAATGGTTTGCTCAAGGTTAAGGCCAGGGGCCTGACTTGAACACAGTGCATACAATTCCAGGAGCCAGTTCTCTTTCCTCTATTCTCCCTTCTCTCTGCTAAGCCTCATGTTCAGACTATGTGACAGGTGGCTGAGTCCCTCCTACTGGGGCAGTATAGTTAAAACTGGCCCTAATGGGCCAACCCATTTTGTTCATATCTCTAAGTGTTTTATGGTTCTAATAAATATTACTCTAAATGGAATTATGACTTCATATGTATCAAGGACTTGTCCAGTTGTTTTTATAATGATTAATATATCTGATGTGGTGCCACCACTCACTCACAGCAACTTCAACCAGACTTTCTCAGAAGGTCCCAAGGTCACTTGGGCATCCCTACACCTATAATTGCTGGGTTCCTGGAGAGGTGACAGGCCTCTAAAGAGAGCACTTATTTCAATACTTTGATGAAGGTGATCCCTGCAATGATTCTGATCACAGCCTGTTTACACCTTCTTACCCAGACCACTCTTTTCTATATGATACCAAAAGTGGTAGGGGGCAGCTAAATGGCACCAGCCCTGGATTCAGGAGGACCTGAGTTCAAATCCGGCCTCAGACACTTGACACTTACTAGCTGTGTGACCCTGGGCAAGTCACTTGACCTTCAATGCCCCACAAAAAAACAAACAAAACAAAAGTGGTTAATATGGGGTATTAGATCAATTCCTTAATTTTGTAGATCATAGGGTAGATGGATATATTTGACCTTTGAGTCCAATTCTCTGGTAACAGATAAGAGAAGTTAAGAGATTTGCCCAAAGTCACATAAGAGGAAAATGGCAGGGTCAGTATTTGAACCCATAATTCAGAAGTTTAAATATCAGAATTCCTTCCACTTCCCCATGCTGCCTTTCAGGCTAAGGTCTCTTAAAATTATTTAGGATCAAGTAAGCACATGAGCTGTCCATCTGTCATCCCTCATTCCAACCCAATTCAATTAATCATTCTATTTCAGGTACTCTGCCAGTTGTTGGAAATCAAAGACAAAAGGAAAAATAGTCCCTGGTTTCAAGCAACTGGAGGTTTTTTTTACCTCAGTTTTTTCATCTGAAAAATGAGAGGATTATATTACATGACTTCTAACCCCCTTTCAGCCCTGGGACTACAATTGTAAGTATATATTTGATTTGTTGCAGAGAGAGAAAATAAAACAGATTTATCAGGGAAAGACTTCCTTTAGGAGATGGCACAGGAACTGAGGAAGGAATATGTTTCAGGTTTAAGAAACACCACAGAGATGGGAAATGGACTTTTGAGTTTAAGAATGATCAAATAGGTTAGTTTGCCTGCAACACAGACTTTAAGGAAAATAACATAAAATAAGCCTGGAAAAATAGACTGGAGCCAGATAAGGAAGGGCTTTAAATTTCTGAGTTTTTATTTTATCTTTAAACAGGGAGCTGCTGAAACTTCTTGAACAATAGTAACATGATCGATCAACTTGTCTTAGAAAGAGGATTTCAGCAGCCATAAGAATGATGGATCAGAGAGAGGATCCAGGTGTTTAATTTGGAGACTAACACAATCTGAGTATGGCAGTGGTCACTCATGTGGGAGAGGTGGGGTCAGATGTAAAAGAGACTACAAAAGTAGAATTCACAAGACTTAACAACTGGTTAGATAAGGATGATAAAGAAGGAGCATTTAAGGATGAAACTACCTGTGATTTTTTGGGGGTGTGGGGGGGGGCAATGAAGGTTAAGTGACTTGCCCAGGGTCACACAGGTAGTAAGTATCAAGTCTCTGAGACCAGATTTGAACTCAGGTCCTCCTAATTCTAGGGCCTGTGCTGCCACCTATGCTTTGAGTGGTCCATAATATCATGAGCACAATTATTTTCTCTAACAATTCAGACTGCAACATATCCAACCACTCACCTTATGCGATTTTTGTTCACATTTTCCCAAATCTTCCATAGATTATCCAAAGATGGTAGGATTTTCTTTTGCTTTTTTTGGGGTATCTTGGTGTTATTAGTGTAGAATTTATATTCCTCAACTTCAACATGGCAAACCTACTTTTTGCTACACTTTGTTAGAAGGAACTCATTGAATACAGAAACTGATCTTTCCATTATCCCTTGGGAGCAGTGCAATTTTTATCCTTCTGTGAACATATTTTATGGTTGCAGCCACGTCTATCATGACATTGCTGAAAACAGAGTGTAATAGTGTTACATGCACCATCTCCTGCTCCTGCAGTATTTGAAGTCTTTAAGCAAAAGTTGGATGATCTCTTGTTGGGGATGGCGTAGGGTGGATTTTTTTTTCCTTTTCTTTTGGCCAGGAAATGGGGGTTAAGTGACTTGCCCAGGGTCACATAGCTAGTAAGTGTGAAGTGTCTGAGGCCGGATTTGAACTCAGGTCCTCTTGAATCCAGGGCAGGTGCTTTATCCATCAAGCCATCTAGTTGCCCTGTAAGGTGGCTTTTTGATACAGTCTAGTTTAGACCATATAGTCTCTGAGGTACTTTTAAACTTGGATTTAGTAATTTTGGGAAATGTAAGTAGATTACATGTAAATTTATGGAGGTAAATTTTCACTGGAGTTAGATTTGAGACAAGTGGGGGAAGGGCAACTTTTGGAATACCAAACATATGCTTAGAAAACTTGAATTCATATGCAGTTTAAAAAAGCAACTTGGTAGCTGAAAAAGTTATAAGAAACTACTGATAGTATTATTATTGATGAGCACAAAGTGAAGAAGGGACATAATTATTTAAAACATTAAGTTTTAGGAATTTATTTATGAACATAAAAACCCATTAATTTATTAGGCATATAAAAAAGTTTCTATCAATCAAATGACCTATTGATTTGCAGAAAAGAATGTGGCTCTTACACTTCTCAAAGGGTAAGGCTTTAGAAAAGTAAATGTTAAAAAATGAAAATATACCAGACAAAAATCACCAGAAACATAAGAAATATATGAATTAGGAATGTCAGCATCTGACAGTAAAGCATGGTGCTAGATATGGGGAAATCTTCAACATTAGGACCGACTGCAGGTGCCAGGAGCAACCAGAGAAACACTGATGTTATCTGTAATTACCTCATTTTTAGTTTAAATCACAGGTAATGAGGGAACTCAGTCTCTAAAAGGCAATTAGAAACTGTACATGGCTTTTCTGTTTCCTGTGTCAGGAATGTTAAAAAACTTACTTTTATTTAAAGTTTTTTTTCCCCTTATAAAGAAACCTCATAGTACATCACTTGTACCACCATGGAAATAAAAACTGTAATAATAAGTCTATGTGTAAATGGCTTAATGTCACTGGCTGAAAATAGGCCTCAAACAAGTAATTCAGAACACAGCAAAAGCAATAATGAACACATTGGGGTATGTTTATTAAACTTATCTAAATTATTAAAATTAATTTAGGGTCATAATTTAACCAATTGTGAACTTAATTTCAAATTACATTGTTTTAAGAATTCATGCCAATACTCATAAACAAAGAATTGGCATGACATTACTCTTTCCACTATAAATTTCATTTTGTAATGTGTCATTCTCCCAATTCCCCACCAAGATAAATAAGCATCTATATCCAGTACCACAATGGAGCATCTCAATAATCATACTTCAATGAAATCAGAGATGTAACATAAAAATAATGTTATAAAAATAATTTAAAAATTACTAAATACATGGCACTGTATTGTTAATAAAAAGAAAGGAGGGGTTATAATTATAAACTAGGGAAAATCTATCAATCTTAATCTATTTTCTGTTCTTTAAACATCTTATGTGCAGTTTGGAGTACATTTTGTTACTCAAAATTAACTGAGATTTTGGCAGAGTTAATAAATAAGTGAAATTGAATTTTCTGAGACTCCTCCCAATTCTTCCACCTATTTCTTTATTACTATAAAATCCCCTCAATTAAGACACCATTCATTTGAATAAACTGGTCTAAATGGAAGTTTACATTGTATCCTAAGATAAAGAAGCAGTTTGCTAAGCAAATTATTAGGGTAAACAAGATTTCAAGGAGGAATGTTTACAGTATTTAAGAGAACAAACTGTTTTCAAGCACCTTCAAGGGCTTCAGAAGCACCCATTTATACATCAACAAGTAATATGCCAATTAAAAGTCACTTTTATCTTTTCATTATAGCAGGCCCTTCAAGGACCCCCTACTAAGCACAACTGTGTTGCCATCATTACTAGATACATTTGAAAATAATCAAACAGCATTTCTTAAATTATCAATTCATTTATTCAACAAATGTTTATAAAATGGCTGACAAAATATACAGTGCAGGACAAATCATATGGGTGATACAAGGTATAACCTGTGGTTTTTGTATTTGTACATATGTATTTGGGAAGTGAGTAAACAAAATAGGTACCAATACAACTGATGTTATAGGGTATCAAGTTGCAAATGAATACTACAGAAAATAAGTATTACTAGTTCTTCGAGGAACTTCTTGTATTTGAAAAAGGAATGAATTCTCCTATGTAGAACAAAATTAAGAGAGCAAAGTGGCCCTCATCCCTCTGGTAGCAGAAGGATGCTGGTAGCAGAAAGTTTGATACAAAATTGAGTAAAATAAAAACCCAATGCAGTTGCCCAAATGATTTTCCTAAAACAAAGCTGTGACCACATTATACCATCTCTTCCCCAACTCAATAAGCTATGGTGGTTCCCTGTAATCATCAAGATAAAATATAAAGTCCTCTGGGGGATTTTTAAAGCCCCTTACAGCTTGACCTCCTCTCTTACCTTGCCAGTGTTCTCACATTTAAGTTCTCCCCCCGTTCTCCCAACTTAAATAGAGCAGCCATACATTCCAACCTTCAGTTCCTCTCAAACATGGTTCTCCATCTCCCCCTCTCTGTGTGAGAACTGGTGAAAAGGAGTTTGACTGGTACAGCTCCTATATGCTAAAGCTTAACTTCCCTAGAGTTCGGGCACTTCCCCCTCCCCAGGCACTTGCTTGCTTTAGTTTTCTGGGTCCATGCCTCTCTTTACTCATCCCTGATATGGACTATCCCAGGGCCCTGACTTACTTACTTACTTACAGGGCAGTCTCGTATTACTGCCACATCAGCTCTTTGTCTAAAGAGCCCTGGATCAGTGTGCATTATTCTGTGAGTCTAAAACACTGGCTATAATAACTTTTAATTATGCTTTTTTTTTCCCCCAATGAAAACATCACTAGTTCTACTAAAGAAGGGATTTCAATTGAGACTCCATGAAAACACACACACACACACACACAGATGTGTGTGTGATTAAATATGCAAGTTATTAAGGTTATGTTATATCTTAATAACTATAATTCAACATAATTAGTTTACTTGTAATGCTATATATTTTGTTTTATACAGTTCTAAACACCATTTTGTGAAGAGGTCCATAGGCTTCTTAAGACTGCCCAGCACAGGCATCCAGAATACCACAAAGATTCAGAATTGCTGCCCAAACAATCTTCACAAGGCAGTGTTTCTAGAACCTTGACCATCTTGGATGACTTTTTTTGGACATACTCCCTTCATTACTCTAGATGTGGTTGGGTGCACGCAGAGAACCTCCCTGCCCTAGAAAAATCAATAAAATTTAAGACTACATTACTTTTCTAGGATTCTTGTCACATTTAGTTTATACTGAGTTTATTTCCTGGTCTTTTTTCCCCATATTCATTACTATCTGGCCACTTCTTCTCCATCCATTGTTTTATATTTATTATTTGGAATGTGAGCTGAGGACTACAGTTTTGCTTTTATACAATTTATCTAGTTAGCTTTAGACTATGCAGCTTGTCAAATCTGATTCCTAATTCTATTATCCAATGATCAGGTATTCCTCCCAGTTTTATTTCATCTGCAAATATGATAGGAATGTCACCTACATGTTAATATACACCACTGATAAAAACAACTAAACCAGGACAAACAGTAAACTGGTAAGGATCCCTGAAGCAAGTCACTAAAGATCGGTCCTTCAGAAGTTGAGGTTGAAAATGAGAAATTAATCAACAACTGTCACATATAACAAAATGTTTATACATATGTAATTTCCTATTTTGTATCTTAGTTATCTCTGTGCCCTGACATATCAATTTTTGTAAAATTTTACAGTGTTGAGGAAAATGCATATTTTTTAGCAGTCCCATTTAGAAGATGCCATGTTTTCTAGCTCTAATTTTTCAAGAAAATTTTATTCAATTCTGTATTTCCCCATTTGTTTATCTTTCTGTTAAACCTTCAAACTCTAAGACACAGTGTTTAATAATTCCAATGATGGACAAAATCGGTAAGCAACCAGGAGAAAGACCTTCAAATACAAAGGAAAGGAAATCTAATAATATAAAACTATTCTGCATGCACCAGAAACTGCAAAAGGGATAGAATAACATATCCGGAAGAGCAAATAAGCTCAAGATGCAACCCAAGGTTATAAACTCTGCAAATTTGAGTCAAATCAATGAAAAAAGATGAGTGTTGAATAAGAAAGCAGCATTTGAACCATCCATACAAAGCAAACTCGCCCTAAAACAGATTATTTGGAAAGGAACAATGTGTACCTAGCAAAGGAGTGAAGATTCTGGGGCCCAGTAGGAACTAAATAACCTTAAGGACTTTTGAAGAAAAAGAAAAGGGTCGGTCATCCTACAAGTGATGGCGGCAAAGAAATAGAGGGAATGCTGCTATTCCTCTTTTTTGTTTTTTTAATATTCCTCTTAACAAACAGCCCACAGACCTTCCCATGCTATAGTTCATTTTCGGCATATATCAGCATAAGGTTAAAGGCCAGTGTGTACTAAGCGGCCAAAAGATACATTACAGTAATGAGAACAGTACAAGCCACTATGCAGGCTTATCCAAAGATAAAAAAAGGGGGAAACATGTATGGTTCAATGGTTTGCCTGAAAGTATTAAAACCTTAGAGAGATAAGTAAATTCTACTATCGTGAATTTGATATCTTAATTTCCTCTTGACATATATTATTTAACAGCTATTCATATTTTGACATTTTAAAATGAATTCTATTGAAAAATGAGAGATTTCTCAAATCTTGCAACTGACATTGGGTCAGTTACCCAAGACATCTTTGGAGCTAAAAATAAAAGTCAACTATTTAAACCTGTATCTGTAAAACTCAAGCTGGGATAAGTTTCTAAGGCAAAGAGCCGAACTAGCAGCAATGGGGAAGGAATACCAAGGAAATTTAAGCACTTTCCCTATAGGCAAACATCCTAACAACAAGAACTAACACTAAGTGGAATGGGCTGCCTCAAGGGGTGGGGAGTTGCCCTAACTTAAGTTCTTCAATCAAAAACTAGCTTGATCACTCATCAGTTATGTTGTTGAGAAGGATCTTTACCATGAATTCAACAAAGGTCCTCTGAATTCCACTTCAACACTGAAATTCTGTGATTCATTTCAGGCCTTTTTTTTTTTTTTTTTACACCATGGTGTATATCTTTAGTTGAGTATAGCTTCCTGTTTTATGTTGATAAAAAGGTCATGAAACAATATTATTTCTGTGATCACATCAAAGAAACATATATGGCTTTAGCATATGCATTAGAGAACACGAGTCATAGATTTAAGAGCCTGAGGTGATTTAAGGGTATCTCCCTCATTTTACACTTAGGACAACTGAGGCTGAGGGAGATTTAGGTCATTACTGGGAGAATAGGAGTTTAAAGCAAGTCCTAATTTCTTTTTTTTGCGGGGCAATTGGGGTTAAGTGACTTGCCCAGGGTCACACAGCAAGTAAGTGTTAAGTGTCTGAGGCCTGATTTGAACTCAGGTACTCCTGACTCCAGGGCCGGTGCTCTATCCACTGCGCCACCTACCTGTCCCTCAAGTCCTAATTGCAAGCACTTCTATTATGCTATGCTGCCCCTATATGATATACATCGCTGAAGGAGTCTGCAACGTTGTTTTACTCTACTAAATCAAGCTTTTAAAAGGTGTGGAAAATACTATGAAATCATGTATTCTCTAAAGATTGTGGTCAACTGAGTTTTAAAGTAATGGTCAGTGTGAGATTAAAATTGGATATTAGATCATAAATCTACCCTACTTAACCTTTCCCTTAATTTATCTCCTAGACTAGTAAATGGAAGAAGCTTCTGGTTTTCTAGATAGAGCTTTTATTGTATGGTAGTCACAAGGTGATGTTGATTAGAAGGATAGGAAAGTAGAAATACAATACAAATCGTCTTAAGTCTAGGCTTAGTCTATATTCTGCATAAAACTCACCAAAAGCCAAAGGCCACCTTTGGGGAGAGAGACCGCTGGCGCTGTTAACCGAGAGCCGGGCCAGTCAAACTCCAGTCCGCGTCTGTCTGTGCAGCGTAGCCATCAGTTTAAGAAAAGCATTTATGAAAACTACCTGTTTTTCTCTCATATTTTCTCAAGGGTGCCTAATATGTGTTTATACCATTCTCATAATGATTTTTATAAAAGTGAGAAGATGGTACGCTACTGACTAAAGCCTTATCAACTTGTCTTTTTTTTTCCTTCTAAAATCACCACTCACTATTTTTCAATCATTTGTCTTTCATATAGCGTAAGAATTATTTCCTCAATGCTTTCAAAATTGTGGTACATTCAGAATGTTCCTTTATTTCTGCACTTGATTGGTTCTTTTCTTGAGTCCCATTCCCACATTCTCATATAACAAACATATCAGGTAATGAGTTAATATCATGTATTAAATTCCACCAATGTCAATGATAAAAACATCTAGTTATAGAAATGAAGCCAAATATATTATATTTTTCATCTATTTATTGCCTATCTTTCCAGTTTCATCAATAAATGCTCACAAGATGACTTAGCTTAGATACATTTCGAGACAAGCCTTCCACAAACACATTCATCTATGGAATGCTATGATGATAAATCAAGTCAAACCTCCAAATTATTGGAGGTGTTTCAGATCCTAAGTTTTTAGAGTACAGCCAGCTGGGACTCTTGAACTAGACAACTTGCAGAGTCTCCCTTTCTGTTTCTATGTTCAATTATTTCATTTTGTGTGTGTGACTATTTAAGAATTTGCAGTTACAACTGTGAGTGATATTTGGGGGCCATTGATTTAACGGTCTACCCACCATCTTCTTAGACACTAAACACCTTCCTAATTTCCTCGTTGCAGAAATTTTTAACATTGTCAATATAATAATTATAATAATAGTAACAATAATAACTAGGATTTATGTGGTGCTTTTAGGTTTACAAAGTACCTTACATATGATACTTCATTTGATTACTGAAGATAATAGCATAATAGATAATTGCATATGTAAAGTGATGCTGTTTCAACAACCAGATTTATTTAAATATACATCTAATACAGATTACACATTAGGGGTCCTCAAACAATGGTCCAGATTTTGTGAATGGAAGTTCGACAGTGCATAAAAAAGTGCTGGATATAAGTAAAGATTAGTTGAACTGGGTATAAACAAAGATTGGTGCTGATTTTTCAACTGACACTTAGTGATGTGTCCTATATGATTCATTTAATCTGAAATTCCATGTACTGATCTGAAAAATAGGAATAATAATAATAATTGCAATGTTTGTCTGAAAGGGCTGATGGGAGGCAAGTATGTTATAAATCTAAAGCTCTGTGTTGGTAAGTCAATAAACATTTACTAAGTACCTACTATGTGTGCCAGGCAGAGTGCTAAATGCTGGGAATACACAGAGGGGCAAAAGACAACCCTCTATAGTTTATATGTCAGACTTAAGAATGGGGAAGAATTTAAGGCCAAAGAAGATATGTAGAGTAAAACAAAATGGAAAAAAAAGCATTTTGATTTAAACTTTGATTTAAAACTTTTGCAAAAACAAAATGAATGCAACCAAAACGAGAAGGAAAGCAGAAAGCTGGGAGAAAGTTTTTCAACAAGTGTCTCCAATAAAGGCCTCATTTCTCAAAGATATAGAGAACGGAGTCAAATTTGTAAAAAAAAAAATACAAGCCATTCCCCAATTGAGAAATGGTCAAAGGATGTGAACAGGCAGTTTTCAGACAAAGAAATCAAAGCTATCAATAGTCACATGAAAAAAAGCTCTAAGTCACTACTGATCAGAGAAATGCAAATGAAAACAACTCTGAAGTATCACCTCACACTTATCAGAGTGGCAAACATAACAAAAATGGAAAGTACTGGATATTGGAGGGGATGTGGGAAAAATAATCCACTGTTGGAGTTGTGAACAGATCCAACCATTCTGGAGAGCAATGTGGAAATATTCCCAAAGGGCTACAGAACTGTGCATACTCTTTGATCCAGCAATACCACTGCTAGGTTTATACCCCAAAGACATTCCAAAAAAGAGAAAAAGACCTATTTATACAAAGATATTTACAACAGCATTTTTTGGGTGGGTGACTAAGAATTGGAAATCAAAGGAATGCCCATCAACTGGGGAATGGTTGAACCAGTTCTGCTATATGATGGTGATGGAATAATATTGTGCTATAAGAAAGACAAGCAGGATGATTTCAGAAAGGTTTGGAAAGACTTATATGAACTGATATATAGTGAAGTGAGCAGAACCAGGAGAACGTTGTGCACAGTGACAGCAATATTGTTTGATGAAGGACTGTGAATGACTTAACTATTCTCAGCAATACAATGATCCAAGACAACCCCAAAGGACTCATGATGAAACATGTTAATCACCTCCAAAGAAAGAACAAAGATTGAACATAGACTGAAGCATGCTATTTTTCCCTTTCTTTTTGGTGAGGCAATTGGGGTTAAGTGACTTGCCCAGGGTCACACAGCTAGTATCACTAACCCATCCTCAACACAGCGGCAAAAATGCCATTGGTCAAATGCAGATAGTGGTAGATCATTTTCTCCTGCTCAAAATTATTTACTGGCTGCTTCTAGAAAAAAAATAAAACCTTCAGGGGGCAGCTAGGTGGCACAATGGATAAGGCACTAGCCTTGGATTCAGGAGGACCTGAGTTCAAACCCAGCCTCAGACACTTACTAGCTGTGTGACCCTGGGCAAGTCACTTAAACCCCATTGCCCTGCAAAAAAACAAAAACAAAAACAAAAAACCTTCCCTCTGGCACTTAAAACTTTTCACAATCTATTTTCCTTTTCACTCTTGTCTTACTAAGCTGCAAGGCATTTACAACTGACCACACCTGACTTCTTGCTTCCCTTTTCTTCTTTTGCTTTCCCTTGTTTCCTAGGAGCAGAGCAGGTGACGCTCTTTACATGAGGCCCAGGAGAAAGGGGGTGGATTTGGGGTCTGAGGCCCACAGTTCAGAGTGTGGTTCTGACATTAAGTACTCATATAATCGTTAACTCACTCAGTCTCTCTGGGTCTCAGATTCTCATCTCTAAAACGAATGGACTGAACTCCAAGGACTTCTAAATTGCTTCCATATCTCAATGTATGTTCTTTAAATTACTCTGTATTGATTTGCAGGTACTACCTGTTACATCTTACCAGGAGTAGACAGAAACTGCTTCATTTGTGTGTCTTATGCACCATCAGTACTTAATAAATGCTTGTTGACTTGAATTTCCTATCCCCTTCCTCAAAATAGTAATACTATGCTAATTGCTTTCATGGAAATCCTAGGCATTTATGATACTTTTAAAGACAAACTGATGTGTTTTGTAACTTACAAAAGTAGATTTAGCTGGAGTGGTTGTGATTTTTTTTAAATGTAGAAGCAAATAAAGATGAGAAGACAACTGAACACTGAAATTTTATTGTTAGCAAACAACAAACCCAGTGACGAAACTACTTTATCATTTACCTATTCTGTGGCCAATTTCGGTTCTTCTATCACTTCCTTTAAAACCAAACATTAAGAATCTTTGATTCTTTGAGACATAAATTTTCCCATATGCTTTTCTCAAGTATATCATATTCTTGATGGGGAAGATTTGGGAAACTTGGAACACTAATGTATTGTTGGTGGAGCTGTGAATTGACCCAACCATTCTGGAGAATAATTTTATAGCCAAAGGGCTATAAAACTGTGCATAGCCTTTGACTCAGCAATACTACTACTAGGTATATACACCAAAGAGATCATAAAAAAAGGGAAAAAGACCCATATGTACAAAAATATTTATAGCAGCTCTTTTTGTGGTGGCAAAGAATTGGAAATTGAAGGGATGCCCATCAACTGAGAAATGGCTGCACAAGTTGTGGTATATGAATGTAATGGAATACCATTGTGTTTTAAGAAATGATGAGCAATAGGATTTCAGAAAAACCTGGAACGATTTACATGAACTGATGTTGAGTGAAGTGAGCAGAGCCAGGAGAATATTTTACTCAGTAACAGCAACATCGTGTGATGATTAACTATATACTTAGTTTTTCCAGCAATACAATGATCCAAGACAATGCCAAAAGATTCATGATAGAAAATGCTCTCCACATCCAGAAAAAGAAATATGGAGTCTGAATGCAGATCAAACTATTTTCACTTTTTTTGGTTTTCTTTCATGTGTTTTGTCCCTTTTGTTCTCATTCATCTTTCACATCATAACTAATGTGGAAAAATATTTAACATGATTGTACATATATAACCCATGTCAGATTGCTTTATGTCTTGGGGAGGAGGGAGGGAAAGGAGAAAAATTTGGAACTCAAAATACTACAAAAATGAAAAAATAAAATACTATTAAGTGGAAAAAAAAAGAAGAAATGATGAGCAGGTAAATTTCAGAAAAACCTGGAAGACTTAGATGAACTAATATCACTAAGCAGTCTCAATAAGACCTTCATACTGCACCAACATTTGCCTTTCACTCCTCATCTTTAGTTCTTTGAGAGGCTGTAAGGTCTTTTGAGACAAAGCAACAAAGGCAAGATGTTTATATTTAAAATATGGAACTTTGTTGTTCAGGAAGGCTTGGGATCAGTAAGAGCCATTCAGTCAGGCAGTAAGCAATTATGAAGTGCCTTTTATATGCCTAGCATTGTGTCAAGCACTGGAATTACAAAGAAGAGGCCTTCAGTGGTACATCTGAAAGAAACACAGAGTAGATGGAAAATAATATGAAAGGAGAGGCATTAGAAACAGTAGGCTTTGAGTCTGGAAGGAAGCTGGGGAAATGAAGCAGAGATGAGGTTGGAGAGTAGGCAAAGTATGGCGGGAAGAGAGGAGCATGCAGACAGGTCTGGATGTGGGAGCTGGAGGTCATGTGGGAGAACTGTCAGGGGTGGGGGTGGGGGTGGGGGTGGGGCTGGATTATGGAATATTTGGAGGAGAGTAAAGTGTATGAAGACTAGAAAGGTAGAAAGGGGCTTAAATGTCAAGCGGAGGACTTTATATTTGGTCCCAGGGCCATTGGAGTTCACTGAACAGGGTAGAGACATGGTCATTAGAAAAACCACCTTGGCAGATTAGAGAGAGACCAGAGTGCAGAAGAACTTGAAAATGCTTTCAAAAGTCTTAAAACAATACAGCTTGTTCTCCTCATTTGCACTTCTGGGCAGAGGTCATGGTCAATTTTTCTGGTCCAAATATACATACTTTTGTCCATCCAGAACCATGGTGAAATGTGAGTAGTTAAGATCCTTCATCCATTTGGTCTTTACTGTGTGCATGATTATATTCCCCTTCCAGGGGAGACTCAGCAATAACTCTGGGCTTGATGCAATGAACACAGCCTCATTTGCCTACAGGAAGCACCCCTAAGTTTCTAGATGACACTGGCTCTTCTCTATCACAGTGGTGAATAATTTTGGTAAGCAGACATCTTCCTGTTTTATACTTTCTTTAGAGGGTTACTAGACAATTATTTCTGTTGTGACATCTTCCAAGGAACCCTAAAATGATCTTTCTATATAAATAGGAGACACTTTGTTGTAAAGGAGCCAATAAAGTTGTTTTTTGTTCTACCAAGCTGAATGCCATCTTTAACAAAATATAGATATTCTAATTGTAAAGAAATATATCTTTCCATGGGTATAATTCAACAATGTTCACACTATTAAATGTCATGATGTTCTAATATCAACTCCCAAATCCCATTTTAATATTTATCTCATTTACTATGCCCTTTTTAACTGAAAATTAACCAAAGTTCTCCAGCTAGGTAGAAAAAAATATTATAATTGAGGCATCTATTTTAATAAATCATACTATAGATTTGTATAAGAAAATCTTGAGAAAGTATAAAGAGTAATTTTTAAAACAGAAAATCCAAGATTTAAATCTGCTGAATATTATCAATCACGCAATGTGCTATTATGAAGCTCTAATCTGAAAAAGGCAAAAAAAGCTGGTATCTTCAGTGCTACACACGCATTTGCACAAATTAAAAGTCCTGTGAAAGACTTTTCAGATAAAGTGATTTAGTCAATAAACATTTATTAAGAGCCTACCACATGCCAGTCATTCATTGTGTTAAGCACTGGGGATATCCAGTCCCTGCCCTGGAGTAGCTCACAAAATCCCATTCTACCAACTTTTATTAGATAAAACGCTAGTTTTTGTTCTGGCCACCACATTAAATTGCTTTAAACTTTTTAAAGAGTATTATGCTAGTGACTCCCTGGTTATGATTTGTCAGAGGAAAATCACGGCACGTCTAAAGCTTATTTTTACAGCTTATGGAGTCAATTACTCATGCATTATGCACAATACAAGGATTTTGGAGACATGACATTGTTTTGTTAGCAACAAGTGGATGAGTTATATCTCAAACTTAGTATATCCTTAGATTAAAATGGCCGCTCTGCTAGGCACATGGTTGCCAGATACTCTGAGCTGATTTTTAAAAGTGCAAAATGTTTTAGTTGCAGATGTTCATAACCATATTACTATTTTAATGGAAGGAATGTTTTTTGTGATGTGGGCAGATGAAAGTATAATGCAAAGTTTTCGTATGGAATGCAAATACATCAATGATTTTGTATGTAGTGGGACAAGAGCAACTGAAAATGAAGTTCCTTGTATGTCTGCCACTGAAAAGAGTACTCCATGCTATGATAAACTTATGCACTGGCTAGATTTTTAAATAAGTCAAGTCATAAATATTTAAGCCACATCTACTTTACATTTTTACTAGAAAAAAAAAGTAGTAAGAGAACAGCAGCATGCAAGTAAAAAATTCCTTTAAAATTACAAAGGACCAAACAGAAATTAATGACTCCATGAGTCAATAAGAAATATTAAAAGCAAAAGACTGAATAGAAGAAAATATAAAGTATCTCATATCAGAAGCAAATGACTGGGGAAAAAAGATGAAGGAGAACAAGTCCAGGAATTACTGGACATGGGGGCAGCTAGGTGGTGCAGTGGATAAAGCACCAGCCCTGGATTCAGGAGGACCTGAGTTCAAATCTGCCCTTAGTCACTTGACACTTACTAGCTGTGTGACCCTGGGCAAGTCACTTAACCCCAACTGCCTCACTAAAAAAAAACAAACAAAAAAAACCCATGATGATAACAGCTCCAGTGGTTCCCCATCACTTCCAGAATCAGATAAACTCTTCCATTTGGCACTGAAGGCACTTCATAACCTGCTCCCTTGTACACTGTTCCCCTCTATGCATTCCCTTGACTTTCCAGTATAAGGATGGACATGCAATTCTCATGCACAGCCTTTTACCACCTTCTCTGGGCCTCTGTACTGGCTGATCTCCACACCTGAAATGCTCTCCATCTCTGAACCTTAGATTCCAGGGACTCCTTAAGACTCAGTTCAAAGCCCCGATGTCTCTGGAAGAGGCCTCTGCTGGTCCTCAGATCTGCTGACGTCACCCCTTTCAGATGGACTTCTATCTACCACATTCCTTCCTTTGTAACCTTGGTACTTACCACAGGGACTGGCCTGGCATTTAAAAAGTGTTTCTTAACTGACCATGTAACAGATTCCTTAGAACTAGAAAGGAAATGACAGAACAAATCCCAAATTCTGAAGTGAGGTTCAAGTAGTGCCCACCATTTCCATCTTGCCATTTCCCCCTATACTGTAAAAGCTATTCCTTACATGGCTTCTTTACCTAAGCAAAATGTCTCCATTCTATCTCTCCCTTCCCCTTTTACCCAGTGCATCCCTCTTTTTCACATTGTTTTTCTGGAGTTCATCCCAATATAAGTGACTAACGCCTTGTTGTGTGTCCATGTAGACACCTTCTAACTCTCCTAATAATGATAAAGTTATCATCTTTCCAGATATGAATATAAACAGTTTAACTCCATTGAGTCCCTGATGATTACTCTTGCACATTTACTTTTTTATACTTCCCTTAAGTCTTCTGTTTGAACGTCAAATTTTCTAATCAGCTCTGGTATTTTCACCAAGAATGTTTAGAAGCTTTCTATTTCATGAAATATCCATTTTTACCCCCGAAGGACTATACTGGGTAGGTTACTCATGGTTGTAATCCCAGTTCCTTTGCCCTCTGGGATATCATATTCCAAGCTCTCCACTCCTTTAATATAGAAGCTGTTAAATCCTGTGTGAACCTTTGAGACTCCATGATATTTGAATTGTTCTTTTGGGCTGCTTACAATATTTTATCCTTGATATAGGAGCTCTGGAATTTGGCAATAATATTCCTGGGATCTCTGTCAGGAGGTGACCAGTGCATTCTTAAATTTTTTATTTTACCCTCTGGACCTAAGATATCAGCACAGCTTTCCTTCACAATATCTTGAAATATGATGTCTGGGCTCTTTTTTAAAAAATCATGGCTTTCATGTAGTACAATAATTCTTAAATTATCTTTCCTTGATATATTTTCCAGGTCAGTTATTTTTCTAATGAGATATTTCACATTTTCTTCTATCTTTTCATTATTTTGACTTTGATTTTTGGGTGGTTTTTTTTGAAGTCCCATGGAGACATTAGCTTTCACTTGTCCAATTATTCTAACTTTGAAGGAGTTCCTTTACTTAGTTTTTGTACCTCCTTTTCCAATTGGCCTATTCTGCTTTTAAAGGACTTTTTATGCCTCCTTTACCATTAGGTCAATATTTTTTACGCTGTTATTTTCTTTAGCAATTTTTTTGTGCCTGCTTTACCAAGCACTTAATTCTCTTTTCATAATTTTCTTGCAACATTCTCATTTCTTTTCCTAATTGTTCCTCTACCAATTTTATCTATTTCTTTAATTCTTCCAGGAATTCTTACTGGTCTTGGGTTCAATTAGCATTTTTTCTCTGAGGCTTTGCTTATAGCTGTTTTCACATTGTTCTCTTCTTCTAAGTTATTTCTTGGTCTTCCCTGCCACTGCAGTATATTATATATTAGTTCTTTTTTGTTGTTGTTGTTGTTTGCTCATTTTCCTAGCCCATTTCTTCACTTTGAACTTTACTTGAAAAGTTGAGCTCTGCTTACCTAGGGGTGGGGAGGCACTCTGCCCAGCTTCAGGCTTTTTTTGTGCTGCTATTTTCAGAGGTAGTTTTAGGGGTCTACAAGTTTTCAGTGCTGTAAAGGTAGTCTTATCTTGGGAGGGGTGTGGTTACTGTTTTTATGGTATGTGCCCCTGTTCCCTTGCAGCCGTGAGTACCAGTGCTCCTCTTAGGCCTAGAACTGTGACTTGCTCATCTTTTTGACCCTGAAACTGTGAACAGGGCCCTTGCATCTTTGTGACTGATCACAAGTATTCCCTTCTGTTCTGGAATTGCAACTCAAAACTGTATATGGACAACAGAGTTGCCAATTAATGCTGGCTGCACCTAGTGCTGGCAAAGGGTCTCCTGTAATTTCTTTCTTTCCAGTTGTCCAAACCCCGCAATGCTGGTGCTTCTGCCTTGCTCCAAGGCTGCACCTACCCTAGTATTACAGACCTCCTAAGTACCTCCTAAGTTGTCTCAGACTGGAAAAAATGTCTCTCTCTGACCTTTTGTGGGCTCTGCTGCTCCAAAATTTGATTTGAGGAGTTATTTTAAAGTTATTTTGAGGGCAATGTTGGGAGAGTTCAGGTAGGTCCTGGCCTGTACTACACTCACATGTTAGATATAGAAAATAATTCAACTCATCAGGGAAAAAAGAAGGAAATGTAAGAGAGAAGAGTAGAAAGAAGACAGACCCAGGGATGGATAAGTGATGAGTAAACCAAATTCCAACCTTAGAGATGGATCATGAAAAAGGATTTTAAAAGGAAAGAAGAATCAAAATCTGTGATTACCATATGGACAGGGAGAAGAGAAGAGAGGCAGGAAAGAAGAAATAAATGTTATCAAGCACAGATCACTAGCGCCGTGCACAACACTTCCTGACAGAAGTAACGGATTCAAGCTGCAGAAGGAGACACAGGATCAATGTGGGAACTTGTCATGCTTGACTTTAAATGTCTGTTACAAGGTTTTGGGGTTTTTGTTTTCAATTTGGGAGTCAGAGAATATGAGAACAGAAAAGAAATGCTTTTTAATCAAAAATGTTAAATAAAATAAAAAAACATTTTGAAGTAATTTTAAAATAATGTTAATAAAAATAAGCTCTATGAAATGAGGATAACAATATAGAAATAAGATTCATTCAGTGGAAAAGGACAGAATTAAAAGAGAAAACCTTCTAGACATCCCTTGATCCAAATCAGAAAATGAAAAAGAGAATATAATGGGCAACATTCAATTCATTGCCAATAACTGAAGGTGCAACAATTGAATCAGCCATCACTTATGACAAGCTGAATCAAGTCTATGCGAGGGTCAGGTTGGAAGAGCTGAAGAATTTCACTAAGCCAAATAAGTTCTTCCAAAAATATCCTTTCTCAAAAGAATTATTTTGGACACATACACACACTTACTCTGTTATAGGAAATTACGGTATATGTTTTAGTAGAAAAGTAAGATGTAGAAGAAAAGAATTCATGTAGCTTTCAAGTAGCTATGAGATCAAATTCCATGAATACCTTTGTTCTCCTGGTGCTTGACTTAGTAATTTAAGTTTCATCACACAAGTACCTTTTATAAGCAGGATACTGATAGCTTTGTACCTTTGGTCATTATCTTAAAACATGCCATCAGTATTTCCTCACTGAACTGTCAAGATCTCTCAGTTGGCTGGCAATGAAACCAAAATTGCCAATCAATATTTTCTATTAATTTGAAAGGGTGAACAGGCACCTCATTTGTAAAGTAGTCTTCTCTATTGTCAATATCTAACAAGTAATGTTGCTTATAATATGCCATGTATAATTTTATAACAATAATAATTCATTATGTAAATATATAAACTAGAAATCAGAACTAAGTGGAGCCTACAAATTTATTAAGAAATATTCTACTTTAAATCTAAGCTGTATCCTCACAAAGCCAAAGCAAGGTCTGAAAAGTAAGCAATGTTTTCTCTTTTGTTTTCAATGCCCAATAATTGGTCATACTGATGTTCTCCTTCTGGGCTGACTATTAGAACACCTGCATTCCAATTTCCATATTATACTAACACAACCTAAATATTGCCAACAAATGGGACAAAAATGAAGAACTAAGTTTTTTTTTTTTTATGTTGACTACTATGACTGTGGAAATCTCATTTTGCAAAATGTGGCATCTTTGCCACATTAGGTTTATTCAAAGACTATGTAGACTTTCTGGCACTTATGACTTTGGGACAGGGTTATAATTAGTTCACTAAATATATTTAGAAAAATAGAATGCAAAATGTAAAGTTTAAAAAAATGCTCACCTTCATTTTATTTCATAGGTCACTGTTATACCATCTAATAAGATAATTAAAAACATGCAAGCAGCTGGTACTGCGGCTAAACAGATTAATGTAATAGTCTGTAGTTATATGTGCTGGCAAGGGGCTCGCCTCTTTGGCGAGGAGAAGGTCAGCTGCCCTTGGGAAAGGAGAGAGACAGACAATATTCCCCCTTCCTCATGGCACTGCATTGCAGTCAGTGAGGCTGAAGTCCAATATCCATTGTAAACTGCTGAAGCAGGGAACTGTTTCCACTCTCATACCTAGCAAGGTTTTTAGCTGCACTATATGGAGAAAACTCGGAAGGTTTGAAAAAGAAAAGACCTCCCTATAGGTCTTGTGAAAAAACTAGACATCTTTCAGATAAGTAGAATATTTAGTGACTTTTGGATTCTTTTTTTTTTTAGTTGCAAAACACATAATTTGCAACAGTTAGGAGAATTAAAATGAGCTTTTAGACACAATCTCCAATAATCTGTCCTATTTATCCACATTTCATTTAGAAATGAAATTTTATGAGTTAGAAGAAATCGTACTCTAGCTGATCGGCAGATTTTAAAACAACTGTATCCAAATTAAATCACCTAGCCTGTAATGACACTTGAGGGCAAACGGATTAGTCTAAAAATCCAAGTGCAGTCTCAATAGGATCAGTCAACTTTAATGTTTTGATCACTGTTTTTAGAGATATAATTATTCATATAAGCACACATCTTCAAACTAATCTTATTTGAAGCCCCAAAATGTGCCTAAAAACTGACTGGAATGTGACCAAGCACAGTTTTCTTAAGTTTGTACTTAAAATCAGAGTTCACATCCACCTTAAAATACTTATTAGCTATGTAACCGTGGGCAAATCACTTCTTCCCATCTCAGTTTCTTTATCTGTAAAATGGGGATAATAATAATACCAACAAGATGATAATTATAAAGCACTTAGCACATAGTGCACACTATAAAAATGTTGGCCATTATTAAAATTATTAGAAGCCACTTTTCCTTCTCTCTTTTCCATTCAGAAGTTAAACACACACACACACACACGCGCGCATATATGTGCATATACACACACATATATTAGTAAAATGGGAAAAACTCTTGGTACTCACAAGTTAATGTATCATTATCAGCATCATAAGCAGGGGTTTTTAAAAAGACATGAGCTATGTCTTCTGGTTTTATACCATCGATGAAAAGGTAGCATTAACATGAATAAATTTATAAATGGAAGGTGATATGGCCAGCCACAGAGTTAGGAAACACAAATAATCACAGTTCAGATTCTGCCGCATCCTAGAGGTTTAACATCAGTGCCCCACACGATGACCTAAGACGGTGAGGAATGTGCATCTGCGCTGGCAAAAAAAAAAGGTTTCCTCAAATGAGTTCTGTGGGTCCATGATATGGAAAATGAATGAACAAATGAATGAAGGAATAAAAAAATAGCAATAAACACAGAGACCAAAAAACATAAATTAGAGATTAATCAGCACTGGATTCACGCAAAAGTTTAAGTGTATTTTGTGAAGTGATAAGCAAAGAGGAAGCCACAGAAATTGCATGCTTCAATAGGATGAGGGTGGCTTGACTTAACCATTTATTGGACTGTTTTCCAATTAGTTGAGGTAAATTCCAAGAAGGATATGGGATTTCAGTCCCTATCCGAATACCAGAAAAGCCAGTGGGAGGTAGTTAGGGAACTTGAACTTTCTGAATATTATTATTTTTTTTAGTTGCTTTTTTCTTTTGTTTTTTTAAGTAATAAACATTTTTATTTATAGTTTTGGATTTTAATTTTTATCCCTCCTTCCCTCCCTCCCCTTCTTCTCCCTGAGGCAGTAAGCAGTCAGATATGGGTTATACATGTATGATTATGTAAAACATTACCATATTTGTCATTTTGTACAAGAAAACTTGACTAAAGAAAAAAAATGAAAGAAGTGAAAAATAACATGTTTCAGTCTGTGTTCCACCAATATCAGTTCTTTCGAGGTGGATAGTATGTTTCATCAATAATCCATTGGGATTGTCTTGGAACACTGTATTGTTGAGAATAGTTAAATCATTCACAGTTCTTCATCAAACAATATTACTGTCTCTGTGTACAATGTTCTCTTGGTTCTGCTCACTTCACTATACATCAGTTCATACAAGTCTTTCCAGGCCTTTCTGTGAACATTATTTCTAAGTATTATTAATATAAAATTTTCTAATTATTTTAGAATATAAAATATTTAATTTACTAGTTTAATATAAACTAATTAGTTTAAGCAGTTCTGCCTCACTTAAATCCAATTCTCTGCATCAACCCAATGTCATGGTCCTCCCTAAGAACAAAGGACAGGGGACAGCTAGGTGGCACAATGGATAAAGCACCAGCCCTGGGGGGCAGCTAGATGGCGCAGTAGATAGAGCACCAGCCCTGGAGTCAGGAGTACCTGAGTTCAAATCCAGCCTCAGACACTTGAAACTAGCTGTGTGACCCTGGGCAAATCATGACAGGATAATGGCAAAATAATTTATTTTTCAAGACTGGATTTTACTTAAAAAAAACAAAAAAACCCAACAAATTCCTATTGTCATTACAGTGTAGTTTTGTATCAATTTGTCTGTTAACTTTCATAGGAAAATAAAACCCATAGCTGTGCTTCTATGAATTTTTCCGCATTTAACCCAAGTGTCAAATTTACAACTAAGCTCATTATACTAGAGAAGCTATTGCCTACTGAGCAGAAAATATTCATTTCACACCTTAAATACTATAATACTATTTAATAACAGTGCTGGTCTGCCAACTATTAAAAGCTAGTTTCTATATACTGAACTACCTTAGCTTTTTATCTTGCCTTTTTTAATTACCATGATAAATTAATGTTCTAACGCTAAAACAATGACAGGCATTGATTAAAAATATATTAGTTAACAACTTTAGTATTATTGTGCAAAGTTATACTGGAACCTTCATTTTCAAAATACAATTATCATTCAGTAATACTTGAAGCTGAAATACTTTAATCTTCAAACTATACAAGGACAAAAGAAACTGTAACTTAATACTCTGCTTTCATATTATCACATTTCTCTCAAGTGATTGCTTTATAATATCTCTTATTTACTGTAATTAGCAAAACTACCAATATAGTAAAATATAATTTGTCAACAAAATTTACAACTATGCAGGATTCCCCCCCTCCCCCGCCAACCCCCCACTCTGGCTTAAACACATCCTTAATTCCTTTTTCTGTTAGTACTGGTTTTGTACTTGTAGTAATAATTAAAATAATAATTTATTAATGTTTATATCATTTTGTGGTTTTCAAAGTATTTTTATATACAACAGACTAACCCTGTGACAGTGGCATGGTCTGTTTTATTTTTTCCATTAGAAAGATTGGGAAACCAAGACCCATCACAGCTGTCACTAGCCAACAGTCATACAGTTAGTTAATTAGTGACAGAGTCTGGACTACTAGTCATTCTCTTGACTCTTTATAGTTCAGTGCAATATGACAGTCAAAAGACTTCAATGACACCTCTTTCAATGAGATACCATCTCAGCAAGGTTGTTTTGGCTGGAGTCAAACTTGTGCATGGCTTCCTCTTGATCATTTCTAGTTTCATGCATTATTCCCTCAATGCAATGGTGTTTGCTTACAGAACTCTCTTGTGTCCTATCACTGAACACACCTAGGACATGGACTCTCATGACTAGGCGCAGTGCAGAGAATGCGAGGCCTGGAGTCTGGCAGACCTGCACTCAAACACAGCTGCAGAAACTTACTAGCTGTGTGACCTGAGCAAGTTACTTCACCTCTCTTTGCCTCAGGTTCCCCAACTGTAAATTGAGGATACCTCCCAGGTAAATTGTGAGGATCAGATGAGATACTGATTGTGAAGCACTTAACACAGTGCCAGCCATGATGATGGTCACTGAGGGTGCAGGGTGTAGGCTCTCACCTCATGCATTCTTCCTAGTGTGCATTTGTATTGTCTGTATTATAAAAAATACTTAAGAGAATTTACCTGGAGGATTCTAATCTTACATTTATAACGTGATCATCTCAGCAAAATGACAATGACTTCATCATGAAATAATTTCACCGATGTTTTCTATTTGGAGTTGCCCCATAGTGAGCATGCCACTGTCATTTTATGAAGACTAGTTTGAACGGGCTTCTGTATATGAAAGTGCTATGAAGTCCACCTCTCATATTACCAAATTATATGTGGTTTATGTCAGAAAACAAAAATATTAATTTTATTCTAAGGGCTTCCATAAAGGCTCCACTCATGTTCCCAAAGCATTAATGGTTGATAGTTATTTTTCAAGAGTAGCATTGCAAAGGGATCATACAGTCAAAAAAACAAAAGCTAGCTCCCTTTAAGTAGTGTTCATCAGAAAAAAAAAAAGCTGCTACATATGATATTTAACCAATTATTTGTATTATAAGCCACAGACATATGCATAGACTCCAATTTACATTATTAATGGATGAAGATAGAGAGTTTATACAATAACTCAATTTCTGAAAGCTGTGGAAACCTGCCTTCATTTATTTATTCTTCTAGTCAAAGAATGAACACCTACTAGATTTACCAGGCACTGGGAGGGAGAAGGGGAGACATAAGGAATTGTGAGAGAAAGTAGCCTGCCCACCAGAAGTTTATAATCTCAATAATGTTGAAATAATAAACAAACACAAATAATTACAACATACAGGGAAATAAAATCCATATTGGTAATTACAATACAAAGAAGCTGATAAGCAGTACTATATTTCCCCCTTCTTTTTGGCATTTAAAACCCTTCACAACTTCACATACTCCTGCCCCAGCCTACCTCCTAGTTTTATTACACATTACTCCCTTATACAACTTACAGGATCCATCCAAACTGGAGTACTTACACACAACAAGATCATGTCTCCCATCTATGCCTTTGAAAAGTCTGTCTTCCCTAGATTTTTCCTTTATCTCTCTATTTTAGAATTCCTCACTTTCTGTAAATAATTCTTCACATATGAATCCTTTCTAATACCCCTAACTGCTAAGAGTTCTTTTACACAATTACTTTGTATTTATTTCATATGCATTTTGTAATTGTTCTCTCCATTGATAGAATAAATTAAATTCCTTGAGGGTAGGGACTGTTTTTGACTTCTCTTTGTGTTCCCTTCATGTGACTTAGTATACTGTAGCTATTAAATGGTTATTGATTAACTGTTTATAAAATTAATATGCTAAATCTCTAAAAGCTGTGATCATAATCCAGACTTTCATAGTGAACTTATACTGTCATTAAAAGTAAGTCATGAGAATCAATCACTAATAAAGATAAAGGGCTGCAAACTAAGTATTATTTTCTAGGTATCATTGCCACTCAAAAATCTCAGCATTTAAACTATATTTTCCAGAAAATAAGAACCAATATTTAGCCATATTTATGTTTTGTGAATTGTCTGATAACAAAGAATCTATTATCTCCCCTAGATTTCTCTATCAAAACATAAACATGACCAAACATTTAGGCAACCAAAATTCAAGTTGGGAAGAAAACCCTAACAAAAGTTCAAATGGGTACATGTTTTTATTCACTGAGAAACATATAATGCTGCTCCAGTTCCTGACAAGTCCCCAAAGGAAATATTCACAAATAGCATTTAATACTATCATGAATTCTTTTTGAGCTTTCTTTAAACTCTCTTGGGGTTAGTGGATTAATAGCATAAAACCTTAAGTATGATTATTAGCAAGAAACATTATCAAATGTAAGCTTTAGCACTGCTACAAGTTTACTGAATGAATAAGGTATGCAGGAGATCAGACAGACACTGTTCCTACCTGTAGGAAATAAAAGTTCCATCAGAGTCCGTGGTAGGATTTATTTTTCCATTTTCATTGGATTCACCTAGAAAAGAAAAAATTTGCAAAATGCTCAGAAATAAAACAGAAAAAGCAGAAGCACAGATACTTAGCTATATTGCTTGAGTTTTCTGGTAAAAGAAATTGCTCTTGAGAACAAATGGTTGCTTTTTGAATCTGGACACTGATATTATCAAAAGTAAATTGCTATGTAAATTACTAAGAGGCAAAAGTGAGATGAATGTCTATCAGCAGAAAGGACAATACAGTAATATTCTACAGGATGAATGGATAGGTAGTTTATCATCTCTATGGCCAGAACTTTAGGATCTATTGATTACAAACCCTTTAAATAAATGGCAGTCATCTTTTGTTGTCCATTAAACCATACTCCTGACCATTGATGACACAAAAACTCATCTGTACCCATAGCTGTCTAATTTCCATGTTAAGTTTGGGAAATTTCTAGGATATCCAGTTTGATATATGCAATAGGCATTCCAGTTAAGCTCTACTTTAGAAATACTCCAGATAATCTATTCATCCCCCCCCCTTTATTTTCCTTTGTTTTGTTTTGTTGATTTCTTTTTGTATTTCATACTACTCTCTTCGCCTGATAAATTCCCACTAAGAATAACTAAGAAAAATACTAAAGCAAAACTGACTGATACTGCAACTCAATCTGACAGCATATGTGACAGTTTTCATTTAGCATGTTCACTATAAGGAAAAGGCAAAGAAATAAGGAATTTCCTTAAGGGGGAATATTTGAAAACATTTCTAAGGAATAGAAAATAATAGAACTAGACTCTTTACTTCTTTAACTACTGCCTGTGGGATCTGGGAAAAGTGAACACAGATTATATAGCTCCGAGGCAAACTAAATAGTCACTAAAAGTATATTATTTGATTAAAAATATCTTTAGGAAAATTACTGCGCAATCAGAAATGACAAACAGGATGACTTCAAAAAAGTTTGGAAAGATATGTATGAAATCATGTATTGGGAAGTGAGCAGAACCAAGAGAACACTGTACACAGAGACAGCAATACTGTTCAGTGAAGAACTGGGAATGACTTGACTTTTCTCAATAATACAATAATCCAAGACAATCCCCCCAAAATATTGATGAAACAAACTATCCACCTCCAAAGAAAGAATCAATATTGATGGAACAGACTGAAGCATGCTATTTTTTACATTCATTCATTAAGTGGCAAATATGGTAATGTTTTACATGATCATATATGTATAACCCATATTGGATTATTTGCCACCTAGGGAAGGGGGAAGGAGAGGGAGGGAAGGAGTGATAGAGATTGCAACAGAAAAATATAAATAAAAATGTTTAACCTGAAAAAAAAAAGGTGGGGGGAGGGGTGTGCTGGGAAGGGTACAGGATGTATATATATGTATCTATACACACACATAAATATAAATGTTGTGCATATATGAGTTATTTAGGTCTTATTTATATAGTAATTATATTTAAACAAATTTGTTATATATATATTTTTGAGAGGGGACAGGGCAATGAGGGGTAAGTGACTTGCCCAGGGTCACACAGCTAGTGTCAAGTGTCTGAGGCCAAATTTGAACTCAGGTCCTTCCGAATCCAGGGCCAGTGCTTTATCTGCTGTGCCACCTAGCTGCCCCCCATATATATTATTTATATAAATTGCTATGTGTATTTTATTTATAAAAGTTATTTACCTGTATTAAAAAAAACTGCCTGGTTAAAAAAAAAAAAGGAAGAGGACGGATTTAAAATACTAAGTTATATGTACTAGAATATATCTAGGTATGTCTAAATGTAATAATGTAGAAAATATACATTATATATATCATATATGTATACCTATGTTTGATATATGAATAATATTTAATTATATATCACAAATAAAATAAAAATATTTTAGGGATATATTTTGTATCACTAGGAAAAGTTATGTCTTATTATTTGTCCTCTCAGACTAAGCTGTATCGCTGCATTGAATCTAAGTTCATCTGCCTTTCAATGCTGTTTTCATTTATTTGAGTCATCATATACATTACTGTCCTGACTCTGTTTCACTTGCTTGCACTGGTTCATAAAAGTCTTCTCTTGTTATTCTGAATTTTTCAGGTTAATTTCCTTTTCATAGCTTCATCATTATCATGATAAGCATTTATATAGCACTTTAAAGTTTGCAAAGTATCTTATAAATACCATCTCATTTTATGCTCACAACAAACTGAGGACATAGGTGCTATTATTATCCTCATTTTACGGAAGAGGAAACTGAGGTAGACAGAAATTAGAGGACTTGCTCAGAGTTCCACAGTAAATGTCTGAGGCTAGATTTGAATTCAGGTCTTCCTGACTCTAGGCCCAGTAGTCTATGCCCTATTCTACCTAGGCAGTATGTATCACAGTGTCTTTAGTCATTCCCCAAAGTGAGTGTTTTCTTCTTAACTTTACAAAATTCACTTCTTCTGTGTGGTTGTTCTCTGATTGACATTGTTGTAGTTGTGTATATTGTTTCTTGGCTCTACACATTTCACTCTGTTTCAGTCCATACAGATCTTTCTGGGCTTCTCTGTATTCATCGTATACATCATTTCTTATAGCACAGTAGTAGTCCATTACATTCATGTGCCCTTCTTTAAAGTTATTCTCCAAAGTGATAAGCATCTACTTTGTTTCTGATTCTTTGCTATCACAAAAAGTGTGGGCATAAATGTTCTGATGACTGTGGTGACTTTCTTCTCATTGATGGCCTCCCTGGGGTACATGGATGCACGGCTCCATCCCTAACTCACTAGTGCAGCGATCTCTCTACAACCCTTCCAGCATTCATGATTCCCATTCTTGTCGTCTTTGCCAGTTTGCACGGTGTAAGATAAAAACTCTTGGTTATTTTGATCAGGATTAGGGACTTGCAGCATTCTTTCATTTGATCTTGAATACTTTCCAATTCTTCAATTGAGAAGTGTTTGTTCATATCCTTTGACCACTTATCCACTTGGGAATGAATTTTGGTCTTAGCTATATCTATTGTACCCTTATCACAGATTCCAGTTATTTGGGTCTTTCTAAAGGGTTTGCTAGGAATTTTAGTGTATATGGTGGAACTTATGTGTACTTTTCTACTTCCTTGGGCCATATATGCTCAATAATGAAAAAGCTGTTTTAATACAATTGGCATTTCTCTCCCCTGCCTTGATTTTCATCAATATTGTATTAACTTTTCTAGAAATCTGACACATCTTTGCCATTGTTGTTTGTTGTCCTTCTAGCTTAACCTTTAAATGTTCTTATCTTTAGATGGTTTAGTTGTTTTATTTTTAAACAGGCTTCTGATAAATTTCTTTTTTTATCCCACTGCTTCTAACAGCATTAAGAGGCTATATTACGGGGGTGGCTAGGTGGCGGAGTGGATAAAGCACCGGCCCTGGATTCAGGAGTACCTGAGTTCAAATCCGACCTCAGACACTTGACACTTACTAGCTGTGTGACCCTGGGCAAGTCAATTAACCCCCATTGCCCCGCAAAAAAAAAAAAAAAAGAGGCTATATTACTCATAATTTCCCACTGTCATCATCTAAAATATTTTATAAACAAATATATATTCTAAACTTGTGTTGCCCAGGAATATAATTTCTCTCTGTGTGGAAAAGAAAATAGTGAGCTTTTATAGAGCACTTTAAGGTTAGTAAAGCACTTTATCTATGCCATTTCACTTGTTCCTAAGAACAACCCTGTAATATAAGTGTTATTATGATTATTGCCATTTTACAGATGAGGAAACCGAGGCTGGGAGCGGTTAAGTGACTTGCCCCAGGTCACAAAACTATTAGTTGGCTCAGGCAGGATTTGAAATGAGGACTTGCTGACTCCAAGTCCAACATACTATGTACTTGACCATCATGCTTCCTAAAACAAAGTCCAAATACCAACAAAATGTGTGCTCAATCTTTGGGTAGCAAACAGTGTTAGTTTATGTTCATGTCTGCTCTTTTTTTGGTGGGAAGTGGGTGGAGGGATGGATCTTAGATTTGCGAGCATCCAGAACTCCCTTCAAGAGCACAGATCATACTAGGACTAGGGAGACCCTGAGCACAGTGTAATGACAGAGGGAGGATTTAAATCCACATGTCTCAGACTCCATGTCTAGCACTTCATTCCTTATGCCACACTGTCTCAGGTAAAGCTAAGAATTTGTTGAAATATCTTCTCAATTGGATGCCATGTTTTCCTTCCATTTTAATTGTTTCTTATTAGTTAGTAATCATTTAAAACTTTGCTCTAGTAACTTTGCTGATATACAGATATCAGATATAGAAATGGCTCCCACATTAATAATTTTTTGCCTTAAGAACACAACCAACATGTTATTTAGCACCAGCTACATCTAGCAACAACCAATTCTGATCTTTTTTTTTTTTTGGGTGAGGCAATTGGAGTTGTGACTTGCCCGGGGTCATACAGCTAGTAAGTGTTAAGTGTCTGGGGTCTGATTTGAACTCAGGTCCTCCTGACTCCAGAGCCAGTGCTCTATCCACTGCCCCACCTAGCTGCCCCACCAATTTTGATCTTAAACCAAGTATTCCTTATGGGTAGGCCTGCAGCTTCTGTATGGTCCATGAGTCTTTAGTCTTCATCACTTTTTCCTTCTGACTCATGCTTTCCCAAAAAAATCCTCTACCCACCTTTGTATTGAAGTCATTGAGTATTTAAGTATATGTTGATTTAATTTGGAGTGTCATAAAATTCTTTCTAGAATTTTTCTACATGCTCATGCTCTGCACCAGATGTTGGCACATAAGTTGCAATTATCTTCATGGTTGTCTCTTTACAAATCATGAACACTACAAAAAAAAAAAAGACCCAAAGTGTTCTACAAAATCATGTTTCTTGTTGCCACTGGTCATACGAAAATATCAACTCCAAATCCTTTATTTACCTCTTAAGGGATATCCTGTATTCCATCCTTTCATTTAGTTACAACTTCCTTTTCTGGTTTATAGCAAGAAAGTCAAGAAAGGCATGATTTAGTAACCTCTGGTAATATGTCCTCTTACTGGTCAATAGAGAAGGATTTCACATTCAAAATAGCTACAATTAAGAAAATGTTCATAAATGGTTTAAAAACTATGATTCTTAGCATCTTTCTTTCTTTCCTTCTCTTTCTTTCTCTCTCTCTTTCCTTCCTTCCTTCCTTCCTTCCTTCCTTCCTTCCTTCCTTCCTTCCTTCCTTCCTTCCTTCCTTCCTTCCTTCCTTCCTTCCTTCCTTCCTTCCTTCCTTCCTTCCTTCCTTCCTTCTGGTTTGTTACCATCGTCACTACTGAAGAGGAAGGAGGCTTCATTCAATTGAATCCAATTTTTTTTTGTTTGTTTGTTTTTGTTTTTTGCTTCATGGATTGTCACGCCAGTCGATGAACATTTATTAAGTGTCTATTATGTCTCAGGCACTGTGTTAAGTGCTGGGGATACAAAAGAGGCAAAAGATGGTCCTGCCCTCAAGGGGACTCCCAATCTAATGGGAGAGACAATAAGCAAACCAACATGTACAAACAAGTTATATACAGGATAAGTAGAATTAAAAGAGGGAAGGCACTATAATTAAGAAGTGTTGGGATTTTAATTGAGTCTTAAAGGAATCCAGGGAAGCGAGCAGGCCTAGATGGGTAGGGAGAGCATTTCAGAGGGCACTTTGGCTGTCCAGAGCCATAGGTGGAGTGTCAGAGGGACAGGATTACCAGATAAAAAAGTACATGAAGGGGGCAGCTAGGTGGCACAGTGGATATAGCACCGGCCCTGGATTTAGGAGTACCTGAGTTCAAATCTGACCTCAGACACTTAACACTTACTAGCTGTGTGACCTTAGGCAAGTCACTTAATCCCAATTGCCTCACTAAAAAAAAAAAAAAAGTACAGGAAGGTAAGAAGACAGGAAAAGTAGGAGGGGGCTAGGCTAAGAAGGGCTTTGAAAAGAAGAGAGAGAATTTTATATGTGATCCTGAAAGTGACAGGGAACCATGAGAGTTTAGCAAGTGAGGGGGTGGAAGGTGACACAGTCAGATCTGTACTTCACGAAAATCATGTTGGTGGCTAAATGGATGACAGATCAGAGCGGGCAGAGAGACTCGAGGCGGGCAGAGAGACTTGAGGCAGGCAGAGACACCAGCAGCCACAATAGGCCAGTTGTGAGGGCATGAGGGCCTGCACCAAGGTGGAGGCTGTGTTAGGGAAGGGGCTGCAAAGGTTAAACAGACAGGACTGGGAAACAGCTTGTATAGTGAGAAGTCTGGGACAGCCCCTGGGTTGTGAGCATGATGATCTGATGCCGTCTGCAGTAATAGGGAAGGGAGGGGGGAGGGGTACTGGGAGGAAAGAGAAGCTCTGTTTGGGATATATTGGGTTTAAGATGTCTACTGGGCATCTAGTTCAAGAGATCTGAAAGGCAGTTGGAGATGTGAGACTGTAGGTTGGAGCAGGATAGGAAGATTTGAGAATCAGCAGCATGGAGACGGAAATTAAATCTATGGGAGCTGGCAAGATCATGAAATAAAAGAATACAAAAAAAGAGAGGCGGGTCCAAGACAGAAAATTGTGGGACACTTATGGCTAGAGGGCATGGATGAAGGAACAGCAAGGGAGACCAAGAAGGAACGATCAGATAAGTAGGAGAACCAGGAGAGAGCGGTGTCCTAAAAACCTAGAGAAGAGGGTATCAAGGAGGAGAGGGTGTTCAATAGTGTCAAAGAGAACGAGGAACTGAGAAAAGAGAACTGGATTCAGCACTAAGACCACTGGTAACTTTGGAGGGAGTAGTTTTGGTGGAATGATAAGGTGAGAAGCCAGATTGTAAGGGGTAGGAAAGAAGAGGGAAAGAGGAGCGAGGAAAGAAAGTGAAGGCACCTATTATGAACAGCTTTTTTAAATTTAACCACAAAGGACCTGAACCAATACATTCATCACCAGGTATCAGTCAACAAGCATTTATTAAGCTCTTAAAATGTGCAAGGCACTAAGCTAAGTGTTGGGATTATAAATAAAGACAAAAACCTGTCTCTTCTCAAGGATCTCAAAGTCTAACAAAGGAGACATTAGTTGTTTGTACAAATGACATGTACAAGATAAATGGGGCTGGGGGGAGACATCAGTAGAAGTAATGTAGAAACATCAAGAAGCAGCTTTAAGAAAGGCTTCCTGCAGAAGTTGGGGTTTTACCTGGGACTTGAAAGTGGCAAAGGGAGGGCAGGCGATGGATGAAGAGGGAGAGAAATGCAAGCATGAGGGACAGTGAGCAAAGCACTTATGGTCAGGAGATGCATCAGACTGTGCAAGGAAAAGCAAAGAAATCAGTGTCACTGGATCACAGAGTCTAAGATAGACAGGAAAGATAGGAGGGGCCAACTTAGGAAGAGTTTTGCATGCCAGCCAAAATGTATTTGATGCTGGAGTTAACAGGGAACCACTGGAGATGAATGATCGGGAAAGGGGTGACACGGTCAGGTCCGCACTTTGGGAAGTCTACTCTGACAGCTGAGTAGAGGATAAATTCTAGTGGGAACAAAGACCCACCACAAGGCAAATGCGATAGTCCAGGTGATGAGGGCCTATACCAGTGTGCGTCTCTAAGAGATGTTATAAAAGGAGAATCAAGAGAATTTAGCAACAGATTGGGAAGGGCTGGGGAGGAGGAGCTGAGCATGTCTAGATGAAATCTCTCAGTACTTAGGCTGATGCTTATTGAACAAACACTGGGATAGTATATGAAACCCTGCCGACATGGAAGAACCTGCTAGAGTTTATACTCCAATAACCCAGGATAACTTTCATAGCAGGATGAAGCATCAGAGTAGGATTCTGACGAAGGGAGAGCAAAGTAAAAATGCTCATGTAAATTTATGAAAGCCCCTTTCCACTTATATAGCCCATTATCTTAGTCCAAGTCCTCAAGTACTATACTCAATTAATTATTATTTCTTGTATTAAAGCAATAATCTTCATATTGGACTCTTGGTTTCTAACCTCTTCTCTCTTCAAAACATCGTCCATATAGCTTCCAAAATAATTCTCTTAAAGCTCAAGTCTAACCATGCCCCTCCTCTTTTCAATGACCTTCAACGACTCCCTACTGCCTACACCTGTCATAGTCTGACCACAAACTTTCTCCAAATGTGTTTCACATCCCTCCCCTTCATATACTCTACACGGAAGCCAAATGAGTCTACCTGTGGTTATGTAAGCTAAGCATTCTATTTCCTGCCTCGGTGTCTTTACATACATAGTGCCCTCCTCATCGTGCCTCTTAGAATCCAGAACTGCATTCAAGGCTCACTAATGAACTATGTCTTCCAAGAAGTCTGTTCTAATCACCTCTTTTACCCTTCTCCCTTCTCAAATGACCCAGCATATAATTTCCCATTTGCATATAGTAGCTTTACAGTAGAATATTAAGTTCCATGAGGGTAGTGACTTTTTTTATGAAGGGAAAGGGGCATAGCTACGTAGGGCAGGGCAATGGAAAAGTATATTACCTGAATGTCAGGAAAGCCTTTTATTAAAACCCCATCTGACGCTCACTGGGGTGTGGCCAATGGGGACCTCAGTTAACCTCTCTAAGCCTTCGTCTATTTAGAAGGAAAATGTAAAGTATGACTAGTCAAGAAGACTTGGATTTAAACCCTCTGACAGCTACAATATCTGTCTTGAAAATGTTCTTAAAACTTAAGTTGTTCAGGCAAATAAATGTTAGACCACTGACAGGCTTCCTCTTGGCCTAAGCCAGAGGTTCTTAACCTTGTTTTGTATAATGTACCCCTTAAGAGGTCTGGTGAACCTTATGGATGCCTCTTCAGAATAATGGTTTTAAATGTATAAAATAAAACATAAAGGGAATAATTTATATAGAAATACAACAAACATTTTAAAGACACACCTACATAAGTTCTTGTCCTTCAGATTAAGAATGTCTTGACTAAACAGAACAAACAATAAATGTAGTAGTTTTTGTTCCCTTAGGTTTCCCGCCAACAGACTGGCATGACCAATACAAAGGCTGGGAGGCTATACTCAAATGAATCAATGCTGTATATTTGCTGAATATTATTTTCCTTGCTTTGGCTAAGGAAACCATCTTTTCTCAGTTGTTAGATCTAATCTATGATAGTTTCATTTTGTTTCCATTTCAAAACTAAAGAACTAAACAAGTGTGAATAATGCCTGGCCTATGATACTCTGTATCTCATACATACAAGCTGTGTGTGTGACCTTGGGGGAGTCAAATAACTTCTTGATGTACCAAGTATAAACTCTAAATTGCAAAGCAGATGCCAACTTCCATTAATGGAGAGAGTTCCCTACACCAGTGAAATCACAGGTTGAGTCTCCTTCACATTCATTCCATAGTACCTACACCTCAGTATTATTTGGAGGATCAAATGAGAAAATGAATATAAAAAGCTTTGCAAAATTTAAGTGATATTTATTTTATGTATACACATATGCATACATAAACACAAACAATTAGTATGCATAATGTTTTTATTATAATTATCATTAGGTCCTACACAGTGCCTTACACCTAAATTTAATAAACTCCTGAGTCCAAGTCCTGCTATTTCCAGTATCTTTGGGATATCTCAAACAGGATGCTGAATATACACTGTAAACTCAATAGCCCCCAAACACTTCCTTCTTCCAAACTTCTTATGTACTTCTAAGGGGACCAGGTTCAGTCAGTGCCATCCTTGACTCTTCACTAGCACTCATTCTTTAGGCCAAGATTTAAGATTTAAATAAATCATTTAAGATAAAATGCAAATGTCTCTGCTTTTTGTAACATGCTGCACGTTACAAAAAGTTCTTCCTTATTCCGCCCTTCCCCCTTCTACTACTCAGTTGTCATTGCTCTTTCCCTGCTCAAATTATCTTGAACTTACTTATCTTTATAAATTTGAAGGTTCTTTTTCTTTAAAAAAATGAAGCCATAAGACCACCATTGAGTATAATGTTTAAACTCTGAAATTAAGAAATTTAATAGGCAAGAACTTGCTTACATTACATATTCCTAATTCATATAATGTAATTTCACATATGATGTTACATTCATTTTTAGCATAGTTAAAGCTTAATAATTTAATGATTTGCCCAATTTTAATTTATACTTTCCAACCACTTTGAGCAATCTAAGGTGCCACAGGAGATCATAACAGTGGTCCTGGTTAAGTCAAATAATAATTATAGAGCTTTCACTTTAAAGATGAGATTATTTTTAATTATTGAGTATAGTACTTGAGGTACCATACTTATATAATTATGCTACTCATTAAATGGTTATTGAAAGCTGAAATGTCATTTTAATGACAGCTACCTATGTTTCCTCACACTCTTCAGAGCTGACAGATCAGACCAGTTACTGGTTCCACTAAAAATATTTGCAGACAGAGTTTTCACATGGATAACAATGAAATCTATTCTACTTGAGAAACTTTCAGGTTACTATTTTTAATGCCTTTATAGTAAGAGTGATTTTACAAATAATGGAACTAAAACTAAAGAAATGGTGGTAGATTTTCAACAACAGCAAAACCTGCAATATTATAATCAATACTCAGATTCTGATTGGTGTGCAAGTATACCCTGCATGTCTAGAACATCTGCAGGATAAGATTAGTAACCTAGGCAAGGAAGACATTCTATTTGGAAAAAAATAAAAGAAAACCCACCAATGACAAAGTATAAAGTTAATGTCATCTATACATGTCATCTAAATTAGAAAAAAAGCCCTTAGGATCTCTAAGAACTTTATGGGGAACTAAATAGCTGAGACCACTGTATTGAAATCTCCTTGTTTTGGTCTTATCAGATATTACTAAAGGTTTGGCTTTGTTCAACACTTACATCCCTTTTATACAAGGAAACAGTAAATATATTCTTTTATGATACAAAGGGTTTCACGGAAGAAAATAGGAATTTCTTTCTCAAAAACCAACTAAATACAGGACTACATTTGTTTCACTAACAATATTAAAACAAAGATTTCAGAGTTTGCTGTACAGGGAAAAGGCAATAAAGTTTTGAAGAGGGAAAAACTGCTTTGTTCCTTCAATCCCCTAGTTGAAATTAATTATAGCAAATGTTTATGAAAACATCTGTTCCACACCGTTATAAATTCTTCATTTTAGCCTGGGCAACTCCAGGCTCTCCTGTTATTAGGGGAAAAACCTAAGCTGGACCACTGAGAGGTACACAAGAGAGCAGGAAGGCGCCCCACTTCTCCAAGGCCCTTAGCCCACAATCATGGGATTGTTACCATCCAGTGATTTTTTCTTAAAAAAAAAAAAAGAAAGAAAGAAAGAAAGAAAGGCAGGTTCCAGCTGGTGATGGGGAAAACTCATCTTTATAGCAACAACACAGACTAAAGAAGCAGGCTGTGAAATGAGGCTCAGCCTGGCTATTTTAGACTTCCATTTGGGGTTCCAGACCTGTGGTTTCAGCCTTGTGGGGAGCTAGGATGGGGAAACTCCCTTTCCTAATAATGCAGGCTAGCAAATGTCATGAAAAGTATTAGTCTTACCAGGACTGTCTGAGGGGAACGAGAGGTTAAGAGACTTGCCCAGGGTGACATAGGCAGGAGGTATAAGAGGCAGAATGATTCAACATAAATTATTAAAAAGAATAATTATCTACACATTAGCTTTCTTGGGGACTTCAGGAGGTTCAAAGATAATACAGGAGTGTGAACATATGTGTAGTACTACTGAAAAATTACAATAGAGGGTGCAAGAGAGTTTAATATGAGATTTTTATAACTGCTACAATGATCAAGCTAAAAGATGTCATCTACCTGGCTCACTTTATACTTAGAAAACAGTCTGGTAACTAAGGTATTAAAACAATTTTACACAAAGATTTGTAAATGATTAAATTGTACAAAAGCTAGAAGCAGTGAAAAATATGCCTGCAATTAGGGAAATTAAGTACACATCACTATTTATAAAATAAGTATTAAGTTGTAAGTAATAAATATTTTTTTTCTAGAGAAGTAGATCTTTTAAAAATACAGCAACAAAGATGCAATTCTTTATGAGTTCATTAAAACATTTTTACTTATTGTGAAAAGAAATGTGGTTTCACTGGCATCCTTGATTTTTAATATAACCAAAGTTGGTTTAAAATGTTTTAGGGTTAATATAGCCAATTAAAATAATTAGATGTGTTCAAGTGAGCATTTCTATATTTCTATTCCTGTTGATACAGAGTTAATAGGTTCTGTATGATCATTACTGGTTTGACATGCACAGGAAAGTCAATTTTTTTTTGTTGGAAAAACATAAAAGTAAAATTTCAATATTCAGATTTCATCTGAATTACATGACAAAAAAATTACATTCTATTAATCACATTTCATGGCTTGAGTATACCAACTCCCTTTTGTTTCTAATTAATACACCTGTCTTTCTTGTGTCTGACTGATTAGACCAAGAATAAACTGGTGATGGTTATATGTGAACTAAGCAAAAGGTCGTTTGGCATCACTTTTCCCTGGCCTCTGCTTAACTCCGGGTGTGCCACATCAAGAAGGCATATAGCTACCACCATGACAAAACCAAGCTTACAAGTAAGGTTGGGGGTGGGGGGGAGGTAAGGGATGTTCATGAACAAACATCTGCTTTATAATAAGTTTTACAGAGGGAACACTAGACCAGTTTAACTTAAAACCAGCAGAGATCCCACCCTCAGTTAAGATCATCTATCCATGCAAATGGGCTTTTATTTTAGATCTAAACACACTGAGTCTTCTGAGTCCCTGGTAAAGATTCATGTCAATTTGTAGATGTAATATGTAACAAATAAAATACTCTACCTTGGAATAATTTTTAAAACTCTCACAATGCATATGTGTAATGAATATTTAACAGTAAAAGAAACAGATATGTTCAAAATAAGTTGCACAGAACGCTATGGGGAACCATATGTTTTTATGTAGAAAAGCATGTTTAGCTGGAAGATTTTTCACTAAATGCTACTATAAAGATTTAAAAGCTTTGTGTCCTATAATTGTTGTGTTAAATTTAATAAACAGTTCAAAAGGTCTATAAACTGTATTCATTTGTCTGAGTACAATAAAGACAGGGCATCATGACTCAGTATCCCCTTGAGAGAGCCCTGGCCACAGACCTGCCAAACTTAAGACATGAATCCAGATCAAAGGTTCTTCTCTGGAGGCCTGTTATACACATCACTCACACTTAAGCAGAGCACTCCCTCCTCATGTTAAGAGCCCATACTCCAGCAAATACGGGCCATTAATGTATTTCATGATTTTCAGTTGTCTTCACTCTTCATTGTAAATGTATCTATTTCATGGTAGTATTTTAATGATCACAAATGGTTTCCAAATAATATACTTAACCGTTAACATTTTAAGTAAGAGAATTCATTTACAAAATGGAAATAAATCAAAATACATGAGGAAAAAAATAGCATACAATTTCAGAAAGATAATTTGGGATTGGAAAGTAATGTATTTTCTTGAACCTTTTTTCTTATTCTTTTTTAAACTTGTATCAGAAAATTTTTTGAATTAAAAAAATTTTTAAATTGAAAAAGTTCTGACCTGATGTGGTTGTAATTTCTTGTTCTATAGACACATTATAATCACGTCTATATGTGATTAGGTATACACTCAAAGTATTTTGAATTTTTTGACCCGAGGGTGCCAAATGAATTGAAGTTTTGTTACAATTGCTAACTTATGGGTTAATTTTGAATATTTAAAAGAAAATATGTATTCAAAAACTCAAATTCAGGTCAGGCAAGATGGTCTAAATAAATTCAATGAAATAGTCATGCAATAAATGTACCTAACATTTTATTTTAGTCAATGCTGTTATATCTTAAATTTGGGCAAAAGGTGACAGCCATAACTTCACTATATTATAGTATCATGTATATTGTGATTCAATTAAAAATTAGATATGATAATTTCTGTCCTAACTGATTCTATAAAGACACAGTTTAGAAGAAAATCTAGTTTATAATATTTAAAACAGCAAAATGATGACTTTCCCCCATTCAATTTAACTCAACAAACATTTGAGTGCTAATGGTACATAACGTGTCACTATTAGGTAGAGGATAAAAAGATGCAAAATAACACATTTTTTCTTTCCAATTCAAAAAGTTCAAACCTGCTAATAACAGAGGTAAGAAGTGGGATATATTTGATCAAAATGAACTGGTCCGAAGCAGAATTATTAATATGATGATACTAGGTATGATTATAGTAAGGCAGCTTGTACAGTGGATAAGAGTGTCAGGTCTCCAGACAGAAAGGCCTGAGTTCAAAGACTCAGACACTTAATAACTATGTAACAATGGACAAGGCACTTAAGCACTACCTGACTCTGTTTTCTCATCTGTAAAATGAGTATAATAATAGTAGCTATCTCCCAGGATTTTTATGAGGAGATAATACAGGAGATAAAGGGAGATCATATTTATAAAGTGCTTTGCAAACCTTAAAGCACACTGTAAATGCTAACTTGTATAACTACTGTTGTTATTTAAAGTGACGTAAGGTTTAGGTTTTTTAAACAATAATAAAGTAAATTAGATCTTCAAATGCCAGTTTCTAAAGAATAATCATACTGCATATCATATATGATCTAAAGACGTCATGGTGGTGAAAGAGGGAAAAATGTTCACTATCAATAAAACTATAATTAGGCTACAAATGGTCAATACAATATAGCATTAAAATGTCAACGTATCCAATTTATGACCTTAATATATGAAATATTTCTTTAGATAAAATTCTACAGCTACAAGAAAGCTATCTGTTTCATGTTCAAAAATAAGCAATGTTTTCTATTATATACATATATGTATGTATGTATCAGTCCAATAAAAACTGATTAGATAGTAACAAAGCAATACACACACAGAAATCCAGATCAACTCAAAGAATAAGTACATGTGAGCACAAAAGGAAAGGTCACCTAAAACATGTTTTATACACACATGTACACATATACATTTTACAAACACGCATGCATATATGTATGTGTGTATATGTGTGTATGTATACACACACATATTTCTTTATCCTCTTATAAATGTGAGGGAAGCTAGGTGATGATGTAGATTGAGTGCTCAGTCTGTAGTCAGGAAAACTCATCTCCCTGAGTTCAAATCTGGCCTCAGACACTTACTAGCTGTGTGACCCTGGGCAAGTCACTTCACCCTGGTTGCCTCAGTTTCCTCATCTGTAAAATGAGCTGGAGAAGGAAATGGCAAACGACTCCAGTGTCTTTGCCAAGAAAACCCCAAATGGGGTCACAACTAGTTGGACACAACCCAAAATGACTAAATCCCATTAAGAAGAAATGACAAGAGTCTGTCCCATGTATGACTCTGTCTGCTGAGTACAGAACTCAACTATCATTTGAGGACCTCAGGGCTGGAACAGATCTGCATCAGTGGACACAGTTTCTTCATGTGCGTGATCTATGACAATGAAATCTCTGATCTGGTAAAAATAATGTAAAATAAGAAACGCCATGAATTAGATACAACCTTTTTAAGAGTCAGAGCTGAGAGTCCCAGATCTTCATTACCATAAGGTACGTGATCTTAGGCAAGATAGGTCACTTCGCTGGGCTTCACTTCTTTCTTAAGGGAAGGCAGTGGAAGAGATCATTTCTGGTTTGCAACTGGTGATTTCTAAATTCCTTCCAAGCTCAAAAGTTAAATGATTCCATATTTTCATGCTAATACCTGTGTGAGCAACTAAGCTAGTAGCAGGAAAATTAACATGTCTGGAAGAGTTATATAAATGACAGTACTGAATATTGTATCTGCTATAAAATAATTATAATTAGATTATATATAAAGTATAATTAGAGGGTACTAGGTCCTGCAGCACTGGACCTAGAATGAGGAAGACCTGAGTTCAAATTCAGCCTCAAACAATAACCCTGTGACCCTGGGCAAGGCACTTAATCTGTCTGCCTCAGTTTCTATAAAATGGCAATACTAGCACTGCCCTTACAGGGTTCTTGAGAGGATAAAAATGAGATCATATTTGTGAAGCATTTTGTAAATCTTCCCATTCTCTATAAATCAATGTTAGCTACTGCTCTCCTCCTCTTCTTCCTCTTCCTCATCCTCCTCTCTGCAGTGATGGACACTATGGATCACTTTTTCTTGCCCACAGGTTTCCACGGTCCTCTTCTTTTCAAGTCTCCACACTGCCTTTTTTAGTCTCTTCTGGATCCTCCTTGCCTACATCATGTCGGTTACACAGAGGGGTCACTCAGAGCTCTATTCTCAACTCTTTTCTTCTCCCTCTGGGCTATCTCCCTTGTTCATCTAAATCAGCTTCACGGGTTTGACCAACCATGCAGATCTACGTATCCAGCCAATGTCTCTTCTTTAGTTCCCAACTCAGATTGCCTGGGTATGGAAGTAGATTATGTCCAAAACAAAATTCATTGGCTTTCTGCCCCAAACCCTCCCCCTTCCCAACTTTCCTTTTACTGTCCAGGCTCAAAACCTTGGTGCCAGTTTCAATTCCTTATGTTCACTGACCCAAACATGCTGAGTGCTGTTGTTTCTACCTTTCCATGTATATCCTCTTCTCTCCACTTATCATTTTTCACCTGGATTATTGCAGGAGCTTTCTCCTTCATTGATCTCCCCACCTCCAATCAATCCATTCTTCTCTTAGAAGACAAAGGAATTTTCCAGAAGTATTGGTCTGTCCATCTGAGCAGGGGAGGTAAATCAACTCTGGTGCCACCATCTCACCTGCAGGAGCTTGATTCCTTCTTATCTTTGCTAATCCTAATTCTGCCTCTGGCATCTACACACTGGCTCCCTTGCTATTCCTCAAAGAGGCTGTGCCACTCCCCAGTTCTGTCCTTTCTGCCTGCAAGCTTTGCTCTCCAACAGCTCCTATTTTCTCTTGGCTTGCTACAAGATTCAGCTAACATTTACATGTTGCTTCTACCACTATAATGTAGTTGTGACGTTGGGCAAGTCAGTTCATCTTAACTTCAGTTTCCTCCCCTGTGAAATGGGGATAATCATAACATCGACCCCACGGGGCTATTGTGAGAATCAAATAAGATAACATAAATAAGGAGCTCTGTAAACTTTAAAGTGTTCTATGAATGCTGGCTACTCTATCAGTATTATTAATAAATACCTCCTGGCTATCTAATTGGAAGCTAATTGTGCAGACAAGCTCTGATAAAGATGTGACATTAAACTATATACCAATACCTATGTTAGGAGTAAATATCATTAAGGGGTCTTAGGGAGTCTCCTGGACTTGTCTTTCTGAGTTGCCATATTTCCTAGAAACCCTGGACCCAGAACATGCAGGAGGCCCTGAATGTGTCAGGGATGAAGTTCCTCCCAGCTGACATCATTGGTCTTTTGCAACCCAAGCAGGATTCCCTCTGTATCCTTGGGAATCAAGGCAGGCACCTGCCAGTCTGTGTCAGGCAGGGAAATCTGCTTGTGCAGCTGGGACCCTGTAGATGTGTGCACCATCCTATCTTCATGGTCTGGCAGTTCCCAAGAGAAAAGTAGGTGGCTGTTGCCATCGCCATGTTCCTCCCTTTTAGGAGGAGTTATATTCTTTCCTCACCTTTACCCTACCAGGCCGCATCCCTTCCTGGTATCTCATTCCTTTTTCCTGCTGTCATAAATATGCGAACTTCTCTGTGAATTGTGAACTCTTTTGGTTCTACAGATGTATTCATTCGTCTCATGATGGCATTGCTGGGAGCTGGGGTTTTAAAGGTATTTTGGTAGGCTTGAATACATCCAGGAGGCCACTGGGAGAGAAAGGAGATTCAAACTATGCCACATGAAGATCAGTTGTAAGCACCGGGGACATGTAGTCTATGAAGCATTCGAGGGAACAAGGAAGCTATTTGCAAATATTTAAAGTCCATCATGTGAAAGATGGAATAAACTGGTTTTACTTCTCCCAAGAGCCGTGGGGGTAAGATCCTGAGATATAGGTTTCATCTTAATGGAACAATGGGCAATGTCTGCCGGAAGGAAAGGCAGTGCAAGGTGTTAGAGAAAGCAGTGGGCACCGGGCTTCTGACCCCTCCTCAGAGACTTACAGGCCAGGGACAAATCATTTCCCCTTCCGAGTCTCCCTTTCCATCTCTGTTTCTCATAAGGCTCATGTGAGGTACCAGACTTGTGAACTGCCTGGCAAACTTTAAAGCATTATTTGGGTGTCAATTGTTATTTCAAAAAACTGCTTCACAAGCATCAAGTTCTAGATGACTGTGAGTCTTCAAGCAGAGACAAGAAAGCCCCTGGAGTGACATTAGAGAGAAGACAGATATGCAAATATTATCGATTTAATCTTCACAACAACCCCCAAAGTAAATGTCATTATCACCCCCATTTCATAGATAAGGAAACCAAGGCAGAAAAAGCATAAGTATTCTTCCTGGGGTCACACAATTAAGTATCTGTGGTGGGATTTGAACTCAGGTCTTCCTGACTCAAGGCCTGGCACTCTATCCACCATGCTATCTAGCTACCTAGACAAAGGCTTGCCTAGATGGCCTCTGAGGTTTTTTTTTCAATTAAAATTAATGATACTAAGGGAAAGAAGTTTAAGTAGGAATAGGGAGGATGGAACAGAAACAGGAAATATTGCAAGTGAACCAACAGAACACAACAGCATCTTCTCAAGCAAAATCTAGTTTCCCTAGGTTTTAAATGACAATATGAATAAGTTCAACACAATAAATCCAAGAGATAAAATTATATTGACTCAATATATACTTTTCTATATAAAATTGTCTCTCTTCCTTATTTTCCTTCCTTACTAAAATTTACCTATAAAAATATTTACACTGATCAAAATAGCCCTATAAACTAGTTTTTGAAAGAAACATTAAGAAAAAAAGTGGGCTCCCTGAGGCATTTTTTTCATTCTGAATGTTAATTTCAATCAGTGATGAAGTTCCCTTAAGCTTATTTTAATATCTACTGGACGTGACCTCATAAAATTTAATGCCCTTCATTAACCCCAAGTACTTAACTTTAGACAGTAATGTTAGGCATCTGACTTTTCGATTCATGAGAAATTCAAGTGGGAACTATTAGCAAGATATAAATTTCAAATGATTTGAGGAGCACATAATCGAGCAACAAGCAATATTGATAAGAGTGAATCATGACTGGTTTACAAATATGAGTGTTTTTCTCTTTAAAATGTGAGATATTTGGAAAAATTCCCATAACGAACACATTAAAAGGCTATGAGGGGAATTTTAAAGAGAAAAGTCAAGATTTCAAATTAGGCCCTTTCAGTATATATCTTAAACATTTTCCATACTGAAGTTTTGTTGCATGTGTAAAATAGAAGTATAATATAGTGATTCTCATATCTGATGCATATTAGAAATATATTTAGATGTATCTAAACCCCGATTCCCTAAAAAAAATATAGGTGCTAATTGTATCTTCTAAAAATATTTAATTGATCTGCCTCAGTAGAAAATGAGCTTTATTTTGTGAATCACTTTTTTACAGTGTAGTAAGGACTCTCTGCTATAATATTAAAAAACAACCGCCCCCCCAAAAAAAAACCCCAACCTATAGAATTCTTGATTCAGAGTCCTGTTTATAGGCTGATTTAAATACAAATTTAATAATATGTGAAGTCTTATTATTAGAGTTAATCTATGAAAATACTGATTCTTTGATCCTACCATGATATACATAATGTATAGAATTAAAAAACAACAACGCTAAAATGACATTCACTGACAGCCAGTACTAACACCCTATAAATAACAAGAGGAGCAAGAACAGTCCTGTGGCTTAGGGATAGATAGACAATTTGCCTGTAGTTTAGCAGCACTGGATTCAGCTACCACTCTTATACTATATGCACAACCCTATTAATCTCTCAGGGCCCCAGGAAATTCTCTTGCAGAACTTGCTTAGAGAGAAGTGTTTTCCTCAAAGGGCACTTCTCTACTCCAGTCTAAAGTAAGGAAAATATTGGTACTCACAGAGTTATTCTTAGGGAAGTATCATTTAAATCTTAATAAAATTCTAATTATGAGGTCTTAAAATTATTATTGTTATTATTTTCTCCAACAACTCAACTGAGGTCCAGAGGGGCTTTTTGTTAGTATCTTTAAAAAAAGATTAGTCAAAGGGCAACTAGGTGGCTCAGTGGATAAAGCACAGGCCCTGGATTCAGGAGAAACTTGAGTTCAAATTTGGCTTCAGACACTTGATAATTACTAGCTGTGTGACCCTGGGCAAGTCACTTAACCCTCATTGCCCCACCAAAAAAAAAAAAAAGATTAGTTAATACTAAGTAGAAGAAAATCATAGATTAAATTAACATCTAGTTCAGATGAGGAAACTGAGAGACCAAGAGGTGATCTGCCTTACCCACAATTCTTCTATAAAACCAATAAACTAATTAAAGCACTGGACTTCAGAGTTGGAAGAGACCTCCAGGTCATCTAGGCCTTAGCTTCTTAAACTATGAGTCACTACCCCACGTGATGTCATAACTGAGTGGGGGGATCGCAAAAAATCTGACAACAGTAAAGGGTTATGTATACCTATTTTATATAACTATATACCCGGGGTTATGTAAAAATGTCTTGGATGAAAGGGGTTATGAATGGAAAAAGTTTAAGAAGCCCTGTTCTACATTAATGCACTGCTGGTGGAGCTGATCCAACCATTCTGGAGAGCAATTTGGAACCATGGCCAAAAGGCTATAAAACTATACATACCCTTTGACCCAGGAATGCCACTGCTAGGTCTATATCCCAAAGAGATCATAAAAAAAGGGAAAAGGACCCACATGTACAAAAATATTTCTAGCTGCTCTTTCTGTGGTAGCAAAGAATTTGAAATTGAAGGGATGCTCATCTATTGGGGAATAGCTAAACAAGTTGTGGCATATGAATATAATGGAATACTATTGTGCTATAAGAAATGATGAACAGGCAGATTTAAGAAAAAAAACTGGAAAGACTTACATGAACTGATGCTGAGTGAAATGAGCATAACCAAGAGAACATTGTACACAGTATCAACAACACTGTGTGATGATCAGCTGTGATAGACTTAACTCTTCTCAGCAATACAATGATCCAAGACAATGCCAAAAGACTTACAGTGGAAAATGTTTTCCACACCCAGAAAAAGAACTATGGAGTCTGAATGCATACTGAAGCATACTATTTTCAATTTCGTTGTTACTTTTTTGTTATTGTTCTTGTTTATTCTTTCTTGACTTTCGTTTCCTTTTGTTCTGATTCTTTTCTTACAACATGACTAATGGAAATATGTTTAACATGATAGTAATATACAACCTATATCAAACTGCTTGCTGTCCTTGGTGGGGGGTGGGGGGAGGAAGGGAGGGAGGGAGAAAATTCTGGAACTCAAAAAAAATCTCTATGTGTAATTGGAAAAATAATTAATATATATATATATATATTTTTTTTTAAAGAAATCCTGTTCTAGTCCAACCTCAACCTGAACAGGAAAGTTCTTGATAATATTTCCAAGCAATAGTCATCTTTTGCTGCATGCTGTATTGCTCGGTCCTCAAGAGACCAACCAACTTGAGAAGCTTGGTGACGGGGAAGTAACTAGCTACTTGGGAAGCCTAGTCTACTTTTGGACAGCTCTAATTGATGGGAAATTTAATGTCAAAATGAATGAATATTTCAGTGGACTTGAGGGAAAAGGACAAAGAGATGTCCTTTATCTAATCTTTCTTTACTATTGGAAGGGTTGAATTTAATTCATTTGATGCTCTTCTGCACTGCTGCAGATTAGAATTCCTTCAGGAGATTGTTCTGCCTGGTGTCCGGTTATCAAATGAGGAGCTTCTCTGAACCTAGCTAGGCTAGTCCTTCTATGGTAGACATATAGTAGTGAATCATTAAGCCTTTTCATCCAGATAAGACTGGCCAAAATGTAGGTTACATTGACACATAGTAGTATACAACAAATGCTTAGTGACTCATTTTCTTGGAGAACCCAGGGTCACTTCCATGCTGAGTCCTGGCTCACTAGGGCCTTGACTTAGTCTTCCAGAGCCTCATTTTCTCATGTATAAAATGAAGATTCTATTCATTTCAAATCAACAAATAATGCCGATTCTATACCATGGCACTGGGCTAGGCACTGAACTACTTCTATGTTATGGTTGTGGTAAGGGAAGGGATGATAAACTGTAAAGTACCATGGAAGATCATTACTAGACAAGAGATTTAGAGCAGGAAACGACCCATCTAGCACTGCCACTTGATTATTCATATGAGAAAACTGAGGGCCAGGAAGATTAGTGACTTATTGTGATCACCCAGGCAGTAAACAGCAGAGGCAGAGGTCTACCCTATCCCCTCTGACTCCAACTCCAGAACCTTTTCCACAAGACCACTTGGCCAATTCTGTTTTTTAAGGCATTCTTCTCTTCGGTGTTTTTTTGTGCCCTTTACAATTTGGCATATTTTGCTTTTTTTAAGGTATTATGTTCTTTAGGGGTATGTATCTGTGTCTGTGTATGTGTGCCTCCATTACCAAGCTCTTGACTCTTTTTTCATGATTTTCTTGCATCATTCATCTTTTCCCATTTTTTCCTCTACCTGTTTTTAAAATGATTTTTGAGCACTTTCAGGAACTCTTTTTGGGCCTGAGACCAATTCACATTTTTCACTGAGGCCTTTGAGCTAGCAGTTCTGATTTGGTGATCTTTTTCTGAGTTTGTGTTTTGATCTTCCCTATCTCCAAAGTAACTTTCTATGGTCAGGTTTGTTGTTGTTTGCTCATTTCCCAGCCTATCTCTTGACTTTTAACTCAAGTTGGGCTCTGTTCTTGGGATGGAAGGCAGAAGGTGTGTGTGTGGGGGAGAGACTGTTCAAAGATTTAGAGTTGTTTTAGTGGGTTTTTTTGGGGGGGATAAGCTGTTTTCAGAGCTACTTGGTAAGGTTTCAGTTCTTCCAAAGCGGAATGATTGTGTTTACTCCTCTCCTGGCCTAGGCTCTGGTCTGTGAGTAAGCACTCTTTTCCACTCTGGAACCTTGAGCAGGGTCTCCTGGTTCCCACTCCCCAGAGGCCATAAGTTCTGATGTGCTAGTGCTCTTCTTCTCCCTGGAACAGTGCCCCAGATCCACACCTGGGCAATGCAACAGGGCCCAGGAGTCCTGCACTCAGTGCCAGCAAAGGGATCCTTGTGATCTCCTTCTGACCAGTTCTACTGATCCCCTCACCATCTGTGGGCTGAGCACTCTAGAAGCTGCTGTCACTGCTGATTCAGTCACCTCCAAGTCTTGCTGTTTTACTGGGGTGAGGTCTGTGTTGGCACAACCTTTTCTGGACTGAGCCCTATGCAACAGAACTTTCCTGTTTACTTCTAAACTGTCTCGTTTGGAAAATTGTTTTAGTCCATCCTTTTGTGGGTTATGCCACTCTAGAATTAGTTTTGAGGCATAATTTAAAGTTGTTTGTGGGGAAATGTGGGATAGCTAAAGGGAGTCCTTGCCTTTTCTCTGCCCTCTTGGCTCTGCCCCTCCTAAATTTTAACTTTAGAAGTGACTGAATGAAAGATAAAAATTATTTTTTAAAATTAATGTTGCAGGGGCAGCTAGATAGCACAGTGGATAAAGCACCGGCCCTGGATTCAGGAGTACCTGAGTTCAAATCCGGCCTTGGACACTTGACACTTACTAGCTGTGTGACCCTGGGCAAGTCACTTAACCCCCATTGCCCCACCAAAAAAAAAAAAAAAGAATTAAAATTAATGTTGCAGCAATTGTCTTCTCAATTTATCCTCCACAAGGGGGACTAGAGTGATATTAAGTTTTAGAGAATGTTTCAATTTTTGTTTTATTATATTTTTGTTTTATTATATGTTTCATGTATAACAACTAAGATTCTGAATTCCCTTAGACATGTTTTTGAGAACTCTCATTGTTTGATTGTATTACAGACAAAGCTATTTTAAAGTTGTGTTAAGCTCAATTTTGTAGGAAATTTTCCTGTCTGATTAATAGCATCTACACCTCAACCCCTGAAAAGACTTCCATTCCATGACTACACCCAGAGGACATCTGAGAAAAGACTTTCAAAGACTTTAAATGAACAGTTTTGTTTTGTTGTTTTTCTTTTTTTCTTCTGTTATTATATACACCATCTGTAACATGTACTCTCTGCAGAGGCCCTCCCTCTGCAGGCCAGTGTCAAAGCACCAGTTCATGAAGGACCGCCCTTCTGGACAAAACTTTCCTTTCTCCTTTTTCTATATTGTTATTAACATATTGTTTGCTAGCATAGGGTATTATATTCTGTTATTTTTGACTGTTTCATCAAGGAAACACCCCATGTTTTTTGAAGAAACAAAGTGGGGACTGTAATGATTAGAGTGACACCACTGGCTGGAGAGCTACTGTAGGAAAGCTCTGCCATGAGGAGAAGGCGTCTGAGGACAAGCCATGTGGCTTTTCTTTGGTATCAGGAAGTGACGTTTGCTTGTGGGAGGAAGAAGGGGCGAGGCTGGCTCTCTCTTTTGTGAGGACTCTGGTGGAGAGCGGAGCAAAAGATGCACTCTCCCTTTGATAGATAGATGAATCTAGGCCATTCTCTCTCTCTTCACCAAATTCTTATTCTCCTTAATAAATGCTTAAAAATCTAACTCTTGCTAAAGCTTCTAATTTATTGATGACCACTCATTAGATATTTTAAACAGACTAGCTAGAATTTTAGCCCCTTACACTTGTTTTAGTGGTTTCAATAAAAAACAAAAGAAAAAAAAACCCAAACAAACTGTTTTTCTATTTACAGGTAGAGGTATGTTTATGTAGATTTGTAAGAGAAAAATCCTTTATTTGGAAAAAGTAGGAAAAGTCAAATTAGGAAGTAAAGGGAAAAATTAAATGGAACAAACAAGGCAGGGCCAATCTAATGAAAAAAGTGCAGTCTTAAAAAAGCAGGATTTGTTGGGATATTTTATTAGATCCATCTCTGCTGAGACCTCCTGGTCCTCTGACGTGGCTCCAGCCTAAGCCTACCTGTCCAGTAATATTGCCCACTATTTCCCTTTGTGTTTCAGTCCTCCTTGGTGTTGTATTCCCTGAGCTGGCCCTGCCTTTCTCCATCCTTATGCCTTTGGATGATTCCCTAATTCTAATTTCTACTCACCCTTCAAGGGCAGGAAGTTTTCCATAATCCAATCAGTCAAAACAGTCAGTAATGATCATTTATTGACAGTGTCTATTCTCTACTTAACACCCTACTTCTGTGCATCCTGGCGATATAGAAATGACCAGAGGTAACACAAAGGTTATGCTAGTAGAGTAAAAACGGTCAGTTTCTAGCATACAGGAAAGGAGTTTGAGCTGAGTTCAGTGATAGATTATACATCTGTTGTCCAAGAACGTGGACTTGATTTCAAGTCCTTGAAATTATCAATCCTTGAAATAATGATGAACAAGTTACATTTGGCATGCAAATGCAACTCTCTTAAGTACTGAAAAGCATCACCTAGAATAATGGTTAAATCTAAGGAATGTTTTGTAATAAAAGAAGAAGGATTTAGTGATTAACTGTGGGTAGGGCTGAAAATGGGATCTGAAGAGCAGACAGAATGGCAGCACTGTCTATAACAGGGAAAATGGATGGAAAGAGGGTGTAGAGAAGGGTGGTTTTACTAGAGATCATGTGTTCAATTTGTACCTGTGAATCTATCAATTTGTTAATGGGAAATGTGATCTAAAGCATTATATTGTTCAAATGCATAATAATGAACAAACTGACACTTAGTATGTTTAATTGGATTTAATTAAAATGAGATTTAAAATAATGCTGCTCCAGGTTTATGTTGCCTTGCAAAGCAGATCCAACACTGGAGCAAAGAAATGGATCCCTATACAATGAGAGAGAGAGAGGCCTGGTATAGAAAGTATACAATAGTACCTTGCCTAGTACAGTGCCTTTGTACCTTGTAGGAGTCATATTGACTGAAGTGGGTCAGATGTATTACAGGACAGTTATTTAAATGGGATCTACATGAGACAATATAGCAGGTAGTTTTTGATTCACATTTACAATGCATCACATAATAACAAGGATAATAACGGGGATTTATTTAGAGCTTTAAAGAGCTTTGCATTGTTTGTCTCATTTGAGCACCAAATGCTTGTGAGGTAATCACAACAGGAATTGTTATCCCCATTTGGCAGATGAGGCCACTGAGGCTGAGAGTCACAGAACGTCTGTAAATCATAGAAGCGGGACTAAGGCCAACTTTCATTACTCCAGTTCCACTGTGGCATCTGCTCTGTAACTCAGACACTCTATGAGTAGGTAACTATGAGTCAGACACCTTCGCCTTCACCAAAGACACCCAGCATTAAGGGCGTCTTCCATTTACCTGCCACTGTTCCCTTCCAGACTCCTGAGCTCTTTCTACAGCAGCAGGAACGACGACACACAGCCAGGTTGGCTGAGGCAGCAGGGTATAGGTACTGACTTCCCACACCCCTGCCCTTCCCTGCTCCCATCTAAGCACTGACCTCCCCTTCTCTGGTAGAAGGAAGCACCTTTCTGCATGCATCTGTCTCCTCAGCCTTCAGGACCATGCCTGGAACATAGTGATGCTTGTTGACACTGACACAAGTATGGATTTCTCTCATCAGTTTATAACACTTTATAACACTTTATACAAAGTAGGAGTTTAACAGGATCAAAGATTAGAAGAGACTACAGGATCTATCTAGTCCAGGACTCTTCTTTCAAAAGATGAGAAAAATATTTACTAGTTGTGTGACCCTGGGAAAGTCATTTAATCCTCATTGCCCTGCAAAAAAAAAAAAAAAAAGAGGAAACTGAGTCTCAGGGTCACAGAGACTAAGTAGCACAGCCAGGATTTGAATCCAGGTCATCGGACCCCAAAGGTCATGACCACATTGGGTATCTGCCCACAATATAACACCATCCCCTGGATCCTTTGCTCTCTCTCTCTCTCCTTCCTTCATAAAAGACCCAGGGGAGGGAAAGTCTCCTCAATCTCTTTTATAATTAAGTCATATTATTTCTACCAGGCTTCCTTTCTCTAAATCAGCAGACCTATCTAATTACTCCCACTGAAGGCAGAACTCTTTGTCCAGTAGCTCCTTAATCTTTTCAGTCTCTAATAATGAAGGGAGAACAATATTGAAGGTCAGAACTGAACTTGGCCTATGATGGACTCTCTCACACTCTGCTAAGATCCAGAAAGAGGGAATAATACTCATCTCTTATCCTTTCAAACCCTTGACAGTGAGTATAGTTTGAATTTTAAAATTTTAAAAGAAAATATATTTTTGCAAATGCTTATTATCTCTCCTTCACAATGTCCGTCCCAATAGGGAAATCCGCACCCCCCCCAAACACAAAAGCATGCAGTTTAGCAAAACAAATTCCCACAAAGACCTTGTCCAAATACAGATCTCATTTGATATTTTCATGCTATCATCTCTTCAGCAGAGGAGAAGGGGGTGAGAGTTAATTCATTTTCAATCCTCTGTCCTCATGATTTATCATTGCATTAATCAGAGTTCTGAAATCTTTCAAAGTTGTTTTTCTTTATAATGTTGTTGTCATTGTATAAATCATTCAAGTCCTGCTCATTTTATTCTGCATGAGATCTTAAGAGTTCTTCCTAGTTTCCTCTAAAACTATCCTTTTGTCATTTCATATGACAGGAAAATATTACATTATATTTTTATAAACATGTTTAGACATTCCATAATTGGTGGGTATCCTCTTAATTTCTAGATTTTTAGGTACTACAAAAAGAGCTGTTATATGTATTTTTGTAAAAAAGGGTCTTTTTCCTCTTTAATCTCTTTGGGCTTTGGCAGAGAACTGATATAGTGAAGTCCAAAGCTTTGTGTAGTTCAGCCACTTTGAAGGGCATAGTTCCAAACCGAATTGCAGAATGGCAATAGCAATTCAAGGCTTCACCAACAATATGATAGTGTACCTCTTTTCCTACAACCCTTTTGACATTTATCATTTCCCTCTTTGCCAGACTGACGGATATGAGGTAGAAGCTGAGTTAATTTAATGAGCATCTTTCTAATTATTACTGATTTGGAACATCTTTTTTTTCACATGTTTGTTGATAGTTTGGATTTCTTCTGTTAAAAAATGTCCATTTGGGGGCAGCTAGGTGGCACAGTGGATAGAGCACCGGCCCTGAATTCAGGAGGACCTGAGTTCAAATTTGACCTCAGACACTTGACACTTACTAGCTGTGTGACCCTGGGGCAAGTAAGAAAGGAAAAAAAAGCCCATTTGTATCCTTTAACCATTTAACTATTGGGGAACAGCTTACAGCCTTAGAAATTTGAATAAATTCTTTATGTCTAGATATGAGACCTTTATCAGAAATTTACTGCAAAGTTTTATTATGATCAGGGCTGTCCATTTTATTGTTTTGTGTTCCCCTCTATTGCTTTAGTTAAGAAATCTTATATAATCCTTAGAACTGAAAGGTAATTTCCTTCTTTCCCCTCTAATTTATTTATTTATTTTTTGCAGGGCAATGAGGGTTAAGTGACTTGCCCAGGGTCACACAGCTAGTAAGTGTCAAGTGTTTGAGGTCACTGATTAATTATAATTTTACTTTTTTGTGTTTACATCATATATCCCTTTGGAATATGTGTTCACATAGGTGTGAAACTAGCTTTCTTTTTCTTTTTCAAAAACAAGTATCATATTGGTTTTGTTTTGGTTTTGGGGTTTTTTTGGCAGGGCAATAGGGATTAAGTGTCTTGTCTAGGGTCGCACAGCTATTAAGTGTCAAGTGCCTGAGGCCAGATTTGAACTCAGGTCCTTCTTAATCCAGGGCCAGTGCTTTATCCACTGCGCCACCTAGCTGCTCCCCATATTGTTTTGATAATTTCATTTTTCAGTATAGTTTCCTATCAGGTAGTTGGGGACTCCCTTTCGCCACTATTTTTCATTACCACCTTTGAGATTGGTGAGCTTTTGTTCCTTTACATTTCATGCTAAATCTTACAAATGTAATGATTGGAATGATGCCACCTACTGGAGACTTACTATAGGAAAGCTCCGCTATGAGGAAAATGCCTCAGAGGCATTGTGGCTTTTCCTTGGCGTCAAGAAGTGACGTTTGCTCACAGGTGCTGTCTATCAAGGCTACCAGCCAATCAACTTGAGGAGCCTCCTATTTTCTGGGAGGAGACAGGAAGGAGGAAAGAGGGCCTGCGCGGAGAGCTCTCTCTTTTTTTGGTTCCTGACTTGATGGGGTGGTGGCGGCAGAGACTTCACAGGAAATTTAAGGAAAGATAGGAATGCCAGGCTGTTGGAATTCTGTTCTCAATTTTTCTTTCTATTTTTCATAAACCCTTAAAAACCTAAACTCATTTTATCAGTGATTTTAGTCAGTTTCCCAAAAACTGGGGGAACAGATATAGATATCACATTTAGAATCTTAAATTACACACAAAACAATCCTTTCCTAATCCTATCACATGGCATATGATTCACTTAGGTATATTGTCATTTATACTTTATTGGTTCAACCTACCTATGAATGATGAATCTTTCTCCAATTATTTAAGTTTGTCTATATTTCTTCAAATAATGATATATAATTGGATTTATGTAATTCCTGAATGCATTTTGGTAGATATAATCTCAAATGTTTCATAACTTCAGTAGTTATTATGAATGGAATTTCTCTACTACTTGCTGATGATGCTTTTTTGTTTTTCTAATATATGGAAATATTGATGATTTGGGTGAAATTATTTTATATACTGCAACTTTGTTGAATTTATTAATCATTTCAATTAATCTTTAATTGTAAATCATAATTTTTCAGCAGTAATTTTACTTCCTCTCTGCCTATGCTGACTCTCCTTAGTTCTCTTTCTTATCTACTGTAATAAGCAGCATGTCTAAGACCATGTTAAAGAATGGTGGTAATGAGGGACATTTGGCTTTCCCCTCATATTCTTGGAAAGGGTTAGGGTCTTTCTCCACGTCATAGGATGCTTGTTCTTAGATTCACAGATATTATTTATCATAGTAAGTAGGTCTGTTTATTCCTATATATTTTTCAGAGGAACAGGTACTGAATTTCGTATAAAGTCATTATGTAATCACGTAATTCTTATGACTTACATTATTAACTGGATTTAATATATTGAGAGTCTAGATTACTTTGGAGCAATGTAGCACTTGATGTGAAAATCTTGATTTAAAAATATGTTTAATCATTCTAATGTATTGCTGTAGCCTGTTTGTTAATACCTTCCTTTAAAAAATGTGTCGATGTTCGTTAGGGATACTGGTCTATATGTTTCTTTCTCTGCTCTGTTTCTCCCTATTTAGGTATGAAGACCACATCTGTATCATAAAGAGATGAGAAGGGTTCTTTCTTTTCCTATTATTGCAAACAGTTCCAGTAATATTGCAATTAGCTACTCTTGGAATTTTAGATAGAATTCACTTGTAAATCCATCTGGTCCTGGATTTTTCTTTGGGAGTTCATTTATGACTTGTACAATTCCTTTTTCTAATACTAACTTCTTTAAATTAAAAAAAAAAGCTCATAAATTTAAGTTTAATAATTTTTTTCATATCAGTTACATTGATCTCTTCTTTAATTTCCTGAATTTGTATTTTGTAGTTTAGTGGGGAGAGTTGACATGTTACTGTTCAAGTTGTTTTTGTTTTTAAAGCTTTGTGCCTCATTCATTTACTTTATCAATAGAAAGTTTCATCAAATAACTGAATGAATTAGAGTGGGGAGAGACCTGTGGTTATTGCAGTAATCCAGGTGTGAGGTGATGAGCAGTGTCAGTGTCAGAGGAAAGAAAGATGTTGCAAAGGTAAAATTAACAGGCCTTGGCAAAAGATTTGAAGCCCATGTTTGAATGAAAAAAGTACTGCGCTTGACATAAGGAGAACTAAGTTCAGTAGTCCTAGTCCTGCTGAATACTAGCTAGAGGAATTTCTACCTAAACAAAGCTTTTGTTACTTTATACTAAATAACCACCAGCTCTAATATAGATGGTTTGACATTGCCCAAATTCTTTCAGGGATTAGGCCCATATGATCACGTAAATATATTCACCACTAATAACAAAAATAAAATTATCTTTTAAATAAGCATTTCAATTCAACAAAATTGAGTTCCATTAGAGAAAGTATAGCATAGTCCATTCAAGGCTCCAGAAATTGTTCATATCTTCAAGCTCTTTGGGGGAAAACCTGCCCATTCGTGATTATAACCTTTATACTCTTTGCCATCCATATGCTCCCAGGTTACATCTTACTCCCTTTAATCATGCTAACAGTAACTAATGATCTAGGCAGACTTACCTCCTGTCACCTCATCCTACTTTCTCATTTCCTTTCAGCTCCACTGACTTCTTACGATCTCTTCCTAGATTTTTCTAGCTCTTAAAGTACCCTGTACTCGTTCTGCTGTGAACGGACTCCCTTATATTCTCCATTTTTCCAATACTGACTTTCTTCAGCATCATGTCTTAAGCGAAGTCTCGGTTAATCTCCAATTTCCCAGAGCCTGCTCCACGAGGCATTTTCTGGTCATGTGGGGCCTATCATAGGTATTATACATACTAGGTAGCTTATGTTTATTGAATGAATAAATGGGTTATCACGAGGAGAAACAATTTCTCTATAATATACCAGTGTGGAGTCTGTCTTAGGTATGTAGCACTTGTCACACAGACTTATATTGTAGCTATTGAAGACTGTGCCTTATCTTACTTGAATGGATTGTAAACTCCCTGGGGGATATAAAGTTTTACATAATTGTAAAACTTTATATCCCATGCAGCACTTTGCACACATAAAGCTCAGCTCTATAAATATTTGCTAAATGAAAAGACTGAAAAAAGAACAACTGTTCAAAAGAGGCTCAAGTACCACCATTGGGTGAAACTATGGAAAACACATTTTAGGACAGAGCAGCTCAGATAATACCAACAGATGGCTGCCATGTTTGGATTTGTGTATTCAATGACAAGGGATGTGGGCAAAGTGTTTGGAAGTCAAAAAGATTGGGCTCAAATCTTATCTCTGGCACTAAGTGGTTTGTGACCACTTAGTCTCACCAAGCCTGAGTGTCTTCATTTGTAAAATGGGTACAAATAAGACTACTGTCCACCCTTAGTGGGTTATTAGGCTCAAATGAAAAAATGTATGTAAAACAAGCAGTTTTGACAGTGCTAAAATCTTCAGGAAAGATACAAAGACAATTAGACAAGGAGCTTATAATCCTTCTAGGCAGAGAGAACATGAACACAAATCAACAATGGACCAACAGAAAGAGCACAGTAGATTGGGATCCAGAAGACCTGAGTTCTGACAGAACTTCAGAGTTGAAAGGAGTCCAGTTCTACTAGAGTATGGATGGGTCCACTATGAAAGAGATCTATAAAGCTATAAAAATGGGCTATGGATAACAGAATAGAGCTCAGATAGGGTAGGCAACAGGAAGTCACTGAAGCCAGGAGACAAGGGAGTAACATGATCCAGTCTTTGCCTAGGAAATGTCAGCTGTCTATGTGAAGAATAGGCTGCAGAGGGAGACCACAAAAAGGGAGATACAGTTGGAAAGGCACAAGACAGACTCTGCCTTCATTGGGCTCACAATCAGCTAAGAACTGTGCACAAATATATACAAGATAGACTGGAAGTGATAGAGGGAAGGAACTAGAATTAACTGGGATCAAGAGAGGCTTCCTGAAGAAGGCAAGATTATAAGTAGAACTTAAAGGAAGTTAGGAAAGCCAAGATGATGAGGGGGGGGGGAGTTCATCTCAGGCATGGAAGGCAGCCCACAAAATGCAGATAGAGAAAATACCTAGAATTGGAAGAAGGGCAAGGCCAGTGTCAATGAATCAGAGAGTACCTTGGTCGAAGCAAGGGGAAAGGGGGTTTCCCTTTAAATATTACCTACCCATGCAGAATGGGGTTTAAATTCACTTCACAAAATGACTCCATCTATGCTCTCTTATGCTGGGAGAGCTGTTTTCCTTCTCTGGGGTGTCAGTTTCTTCCCTATAATATACTAAAGGATATATAGGCTTAATAGATCCACAGCCTATAGAACTGATCGTGGTGGTAAGTAATACTAGTGATGATGGGTCATTTCTTCTAAAACAAAACACAAAAGCCAAAATATGTTCAATCACAACAGTTCATCTTGAGTCAGAATAAGCACAGACCATTTCTATTGCTTTTAGGCCCTACAATTTTAGGCATTCAGAGAATAGGAGGGTCTTTTTCTGTAGGGGCAGTACATAAGCTTAAGCAGGGTGCCGACCACTTGTGGAAGGGATGTTAAGGGGACTCTTGTTCAGATCTGAATTGGACTACATGGTCTCTGAATTTCCTTGCCATTCTGAAATTCTGTACTTCTGGTGAAAGACCAGAGATGAGAAAGTATAATTGAGATATGGAGAGAAATTAAGGCAACTCTAACTTGTCATATTTATGCAACCTATTGATGCTGAAAAATAGCAAATGAATAAAAGAGGAGACCAACATAGAGCATTAAAACTTTCTTAGAAATTTAATCAATAAAAAGACAAAAGAGCTTAGTACCTGTAATGATTGGAATGACGCCACCTACTGGAGACATACTGTAGAAAAGCTCCGCCATGAAGTGAAGGCTTTTGAGGGCAAGACCATGTGTCTTTTCTTTGGCGTCAGGAAGTGATGTTTGCTGGTGGGAGGAAGAAGGGGGAGCCTGGCGCTCTGATTCTCTCTCTCTTTTCCTGAGGACGCTGGTGGAGAAGGAAGCTAGAAATGCGCTCTTCCTTTAATAGATAGAAATCTAGGCCTTTCTCTCTCTCTTTACCAAATTCTTATTCTCCTTAATAAATGTTTAAAAGTCTAACTCTTGCTAAAGCTTATAATTTATTGGCGACCACTCATTAGATATTTTAGATAATTTAGCTAGAATTTTAGCCTTAACATACCACTGCACAGTCAACATCACTTGGCAAGGGCAGCTAGGTGGCACAGTGGATAGAGTACCAGCCCTGGATTCAGGAGGACTTGAGTTCAAATTCAGCCTCAGACCCACGACACTTACTAGCTGTGTGACCCTGGACAAGTCACTTAACCCCAATTGCCTCAACAACAACAACAACAAAAAAAAGAAAGAAAAAAAGAAAGTTCCATTTAGGGGGCAGCTAGGTGGTGCAGTGTTATAAAGCACCGGCCCTGGATTCAGGAAGACCTGAGTTCAAATCCCGCCTCAGACACTTGACACTTACTAGTTGTGTGACCCTGGGCAAGTCACTTAACCCTCATTGCCCCGCAAAAAGAGAGAGAGAGAGACGGAGACAGACAGAGACAGACATGGCAGCCAAGAGCAATAAATTCACTTATAAAATTTTTGGAGAAATATGAGAAGTAGAGTGATAGGGCAGAAAAAGAGAAAGCATTGAAATCAGCCATGGCTTCAAATCCTACCTCTGAAGCACACTGCCACGCAATACTGGGAAGATCACTACATCTCTCTATGCCCTCTAGTAGCTTCCCAGGAGTCTGAGTTGCAGAGCAAGGGTAGACCTATACTGGCAGAGGGAGCTCCTGATACAAATGAAATCACCAATTTTGATTTAAAAAAGAAGAAAGTCAACATGTTATGTGCAATATCTCCTCAGAGATGAGTACAAAGCAGTGAAAGGAATCAAGCTCACAGCAATCATGGGAGATGAAGTTGGGCCAGACCACCTCAAAAACACTGAAGACAGAAACTGGAAAAGGGAGAAACACCCACAAATAACTCTGTAAAAACTCTTCTTTATCCGTGATAATGGAGTTACTACCTCTGCATGTGACAATCCTGGTAGTTCACTAGAAAGCAGAAAGGGCATTTACAAAAAGATTGGAATGGCAGCTGTACTCCAAATTTTTTAGGAATCTATACGGGAGGTGACAAAACTGAGGGGACTAAGGTATCCTCATGATGTCTTATGATTATTACTTTTTTAAAAAGTCATTGATGTTTTGAATGATTGCTCATATATAGCTTATATTGAATTGCTTGAGTTCTTGGCGGGTGGGGTGGGGAGGGAGGGAGGAAAGAGAATTTGGAACACAAAGTTTTAAAAAACTGATGTCAAGGGGCAGGTAGGTGGCACAGTGGATAAAGCACCGGCCCTGGATTCATGAGGACCTGAGTTCAGATTTGACCTCAGACACTTGATACTTACTAGCTGTGTAACCCTGGGCGAGTCACTTAACCCTCATTGTCCTGCCCTCCCCCCAAAAAAACCGATGTCAAAATTTGTATTTTACATGTAATTTGGGAAAATAAAATTCTAAATATTGAAATATTTTAAAAAGTCATTGAGAGAATTCTTAATAACCATGACCCAAATGTCAACTTTCCCATAGGAATAAATTTCTTTGTGAGAAGAAAAATTCATTGAATTCCTAGGAGGAGAGGCACAGAGCTTAAAGCAGTAGCAGAGGCCATTGAATCTGAATGAACAAATATTTGTTAAAAGTCTGTTTTGGGGGGGCAGCTAGGTGGCACAGTGGATAGAGCACTGGCCCTGGATTCAGGAGGACCTGAGTTCAAATCCGGGCTCAGACACTTTACACTTACTAGCCATGTGACCCTAGGCAAGTCACTTAGCCCTGATTGCCTCACCAAAAAAAAAAAAAAAAGGCTGTTTTGTCCTGGGGCACTGTCCTAGGCACTGGGGCTACAAAGACAAAAATGAAAGGTCTCTGCCTCTCAAAAAAAACTTATATCCTACATAGAGACAAGAAGAAAGGCTACATGTGGCGTACATAAGATATGTATATAAAGTCATTTAAAAATAAATGCAAGGGGGCAGCTAGGTGGCGCAGTGAATAGAGCACTGGTCCTGGATTCAGGAGGACCTGAGTTCAAATCAGGCCTCAGACACTTAACACTTACTAGCTGTGTGACCCTGGGCAAGTCACTTAACCCCAACTGCCTCACAAAAAAAAATAAATAAATAAAAATAAAGGCAGAGTAAATCCACAGAGCAGATGATCAGCAAAAACTCCATCTAGCCTAGGCACCTGGGCTGAGCAACAGACTTCATGAGACAGAGGTAAAGAAAAGAGAACTTGCCAACAAGATAGTATGTCCCAAAATCCAAGGCAAGGAAGGAAATAGGGAACGGCAGGAACAAGTTGGCAGGCCTGTCTGGGACCCATGGAACCCAGGGCTAGAGAGACTATCAAGGCCCTTGAATTCTATATTGATAGTTCATCTTTGAAGAAAAAAAGGGGGTGCAGGGGGTCAGCTAGGTGGCACAGTGGATAAAGCTCCAACCCCGGATTCAGGAGGACCTGAGTTCAAATCTGACCTCAGACATTTTGGGGCAAGTAACTTAACCCTCACTGCCCTGCCCCGCCCCCCCCAAAAGATTTTAAAAAGTCAAACTAATCAATGTTGAAAAGTATTAGAAGATATGGTTAAAAAATAATAAAAAAAAATTCTTGGAGAAGTAGCAGGCAGGAAGCCATGGAGTCAATGTAAGCCTCTCAGACATGAATCAGACAAAACACAGAACTAACTCTGTACCTCAACTTACCCCCAAAATACAGCCATAGAGATTATCTACTGTTAATGGTTTGTGCACTAAAATGTATTCTTTATTGTATTCATTTCACACAAAGTCCTGGTTTCCAAATAACATAATTTCTAAAACGTCAAACTCTAAATGGTACCTCTAACCATTCGGGAGAGCCCCCTCAAGGAAAGGAAGACATGACAAGAAAGTTAACAGTTAGCATGATAACAGCTAACATTTATATAGTGTCTACCATGTGCCAGACACTGGGCTGAATACTTTGCAAATATTATCTCATTTAATTCTCACAACAACCCTGAGATGTAGGTGCTATTAATACTTCAATTTTACAAATGAGGAAACTGAAGCAAATAGAGGTGAAGTGATTTGTCCTAGGTCACTCGGCTAGTATGTGTTTGAGGCCAGATAGGAACTCAGGTCTTCCCTATTCCAGGCTGGGCACTGAATTCACTCTGCCACCTATAAGCTAAAGGTGCCTAGCAAAATCTTCTACACAGAAGAAACATTCACTCAGTTTTGAAATAATGATTCCGGGGGCAGCTAGGTGGCGCAATGGATAAAAGCACCGGCCCTGGATTCAGGAGGACCTGAGTTTGAATTCGGCCTCAGACACTTGACACTTGCTAGCTGTGTGACCTCTGGGCAAGTCACTTAACCCTCATTGCCCTGCAAAAGAAAAAAACAATGAAATAATGATTCCTCATGACCTTCCAAATAAATTCCAATTTCCCTAGCCTGGCATTAAAGAACCTTTACAATCTGGTTCCTACTTAACTTTTAGAGTCTTAATCCTCATACTATAGTTAACCCCTCGAATGCACTCCATTCCAACAAAACTGCATTCTTAGCATTTCCTGATATATCCTATACATTCATAGCTTTGCAAACACCTGAATGCTCCCCCATAATCCGTGCCAGTTAAATTGTGAACATCCTTCGAGGCCCTGTTAAAGGATACATGAAACATAACCCAAAACCCCATAACATAAAAAATGCTTATCAACTGATTGCTTTTTCCCTGCAATTGGCTCTCCTAGAATACTGTTGGTGCCTTTTTGGATGTACTTCCAATTTTTTATTACATTTATTTTTATCTGTTATGTGATTACTATGAGATCTTATCTGTTTTCTTGATCTAGTGAAATAACTACAGAAGGCACAAAATATCTGGGAGTCAATAGAGGCGATTACAAAAGATAAAACATAATTTTGATGACTTTATATTGAAATGCATTTTCACAAACGAATAATGCATCAAGAATAAATAGGTGAAGAGGCAGAATCAGAAAAAAATCTTAATAGCAAATTTCTCAGATAATAGTTTGAAATCTAAGATGTATAAACAACTATCAGAAACAGAAAACCCAAAGTCATTACTCAATAGATAAGTGATGAAAAGAAATGAAGAAACAGCTCTCAAAAGAACTGCAACCTATTAGCAACCTTATGAAACAATGCTCCAAATCACTACCAATTAATAAGACAATGATAGAAAGGGAAAGGAAAATCAAAACAGTCTTGGTTTTACCTCACACCCAGCAGATTGGCAAAGATGCCAAAGAATAAAAGTAGTGAATGTTGGAGGGTTGTCAAAAGACAGGCAGACTACCACTATGTTGTTGGTAGAACTGTAAATTAGTGCAACTCTTCTGGAAAGCAGTTTGGAATTATGCAAACAAAGTGGCACTTTTTGTGGTGGCAAAGATATGGAAACAAACTCTATGCCCACTGATGGAGGAATGACTAAACAAATTGTGGTACATGAAAATAACGGAACATTACTGTGTTGTAAGAAATACAGAGAAGCATAGAAAAACTGAGACCGAAAGTAAGTTGCATCAAGAAAACGATCTACACAATGATTACAACAGTGTCGATGAAAAGAACAACTGCCACTAGATGATCTAATACAAAAGCTGCAAATGACAAAGAATAAACTTGGCCCTGGAAAACAGATGTAAGAAGATTCCTCCCTCTGCTCTTCTTATGAGGGAGGGGGAGGCAGAAGGGAGGAGTAGGACATCCTCAGGTATGGAACATTGTAAATGTAATCAATATTTTTTATTGTATTCCTCGGTTTTGCTCATTTTTCCCTCTTTCTCTTTTTAAAAATATTATTATAAAGAATATTCTTTGGGAAGTGACAGAGAAAAGTACAGGGGAAAATTTAGGTAATGTAAAAGCCAAAGGTCTATAACAATTTATTGACATTTTTGAAAACTGAGGTGACAGGCAGGCACTTTTGTAATCAAACCATTTGTTTCTACTGTGAATTAGGTCCTAAGATTAAAGGTCAACATTTTGCACATGAGCCTTCTACTTGTTGAAAAATTTGCTTTTCTTTGCTTTTGAAACAGCTAATGTGGTTCAGTAGATTGAGTCAAGAAAATCTACACTCACATCTGGCCTGAGACACGAGCTGTGTGACCCTGGGTAAATGGTTTAACTTCTGTTTGCTCTACAAGTTTTCTTGGACTGTAAAATGGGGATAATAAAATCACCTCCCCCCCCCCCCCGTGGTTATGAGGATGAAACGAGGAGTTATTTGTAAACTGCCCCACACAGCGCTTGGCATACAGTAGGTGTCATATAAATGCTTATGCCATTCCTTTCTTCAATGTTGGCTTTTGATGAACTGCTTGGACCTATAACATTCATTTCCTTTCTCTAGCAATTGAGATAATGTTTGTAAAGCATTTTGCAAACCTTAAACCATTCTCCTAGACTCTGTCTCCAATAGTTGAGCAAATTTAATAAACAGCCCAGCTGTCTTGTCTTTTAGTTTGCCCAGAGTCATGACATCTTACCGATCCTTTCATTATACCCCCTTTGGATCCAACTCTTACTCTATTTCTACTGCCATCGATCTATTACTGGCTTTAGCTGCTAGTCTCTAACAGCTCCTCCCACCTCAACTTCCTTCTCTCCTAATCAGCTCTTCATCAGTCTTCCTCTTGTAAGGATATGACTATACTGTTCTGCTCAAGTGCCGCCCCCCCCCCTGCCCCAAGATGAGAAAAGTCTATACTCCCTTAACTGCTACTTAAGGGCTTCCACAATTAGTTGCCACCTTTATCATTCAGTCTTATATCATACTAATAATGACCCTTACAAACTCAATAATTAGTCAAATTCAACTACTCTCTGCTGACTAGACAGTCCCCACATAATCTTAACTTCGTGTATTTATCATGTTGCCTACTCTTCAAGTGTCCTTGAGCTCCCTCTTCCCATGTTAAATTACACTAATCTGTAAAGCCCAACCCAGGTGTCACTTCCTCCATTAAACTTGGTAACAACTACCCCATTCAAAAGGGAGACATCATCCATGTAACTTATCCAAGATTTTTTTTTCACCTATGGTTATTAGTATAGCTATTTGTTTACATGTCAACCAGATTCCAACGGATGGAGTATATAAATATAAATGTGTTATATTCTGGGAGTTTGTAGCAGCTTTGTAGGGTAGGGAAAAATTGTCTGTCCCTATTAATTCCTCTAACTAATCATTATCTATTGAAGTGGGGAAATGGCAGCTGCTAGAGGACCCTGAAGGCACAGTTTGGAATGCTCTCCCATTCAGTCCTTAGGGGGACAGGCAGGAGGAGACAGACTCTGTCCCACCACACCATTTGCTTCCAATGCCAGGTCATACTGGGAAGAAGGGGAAACTAATTTAACCTGACTCATCACGAGAGGAAAGAATCCTTGTTCTTGAAAACAGAGCATTAAGGAACCTCACAAATGTGTGCTAAATTACTACTACACTGCCTAAAATTCTAGCTGCTGAAGTTATATTTCTTTTCTAACTCATAACATAGAGACATGAAGAGGAAATGGAAGGCTCCCAAATCTACCATACTCCCGATCTGTATGAGGAAACAGGTGTCGTCCATAGGTCCCCATTATGATTCAAGGATGTTAAATCACGGTGTCTATATAATGTAATCATCATGAACGCCACAAAACTCTATGTTTACGTTCCTGGATGTAGAAAAGGCCAATTAAACAGATACGCTCAAGCTGTTTGTTGTTTGAAATAGGAACAGAAAATCAATATATTGCTTTAGTGTCAGCTGAAAATATAAAGGGCAACTAGGTGGTAGAATTAGCAGAGCACTAGACCTGGAGTCAGAAAGCCCTGAGTTCAAATGTGGTTTTCAGACACTTACTAGCTGTGGGACACTAGGCAAGCCACTTATCTGCCTTTGTTCCCTCATCTGTAAAATGAGCTGGAGAAGGAAATGACAAACCACTCCAGTGTCTTTGCTAAGAAAAGTCCACATGAGGACACAAAGAGTCGGACATGACTGAACGACAAATAAAAATAAAAATCATTACTTACAATATTATAATATCACAGGTTATATTGCCTTTGTTTTAATGGCAAGTTACTAACTATAAATGTGCATAATTTTAATATGGGAAACCAGCCCATTTGCAAAGAAGTTATGCCCATTCTACCTTCACATGCATAAACACTCAGTCACATTATGTTTCACTATATACTGTATGTGAGGGCCATCCACCCTGTAGACAATTCAATTAATCTTACAAGTGACATACACACAAAAAAACAGATGTGGCATTAAGATTTACAAAGTTATTGAAACTTTTTAACAAGTAAAACGCATCTTTACTTAGCTACACCAGAATGAGGAATAAAGGGGTTTACATATGTTCCAATTCTAAACCTATCAATCAAACCCATGTTATTCCTTTGGGAGCTTATTTACATGCATATTTATCAGCCTCACATGCTAATTCCCTGCTGTTTTATGCCTGCGAGGCATGTTTATGAGTCATAATTGTTGATCTCATTTGATGTATTTCACTGAAGTAAGACATTATTCAGTTATGTGGCCTAATGTCAATGAGTTACGGTGACCTGATCTTCCAAATGCAACTTGCTCTTTAATTTTCACTGGGGCATAACTTATTGCACATGGACAGAACTAACTAAAAGAGAAGACCGCATTTCATAAAGTCATTTTTGTCAAGGATCTTACTTTTGCTCCACCTTTACTGATTTCATCCCTCTATTCTATCCAGAACGTGGTTGTGAAATTGGCCTTCTTTGTGAGGTTCTTAGAGTACACAGGTCCTGCTTCCATTGGGTTCCCCTTAACACTAGCACCCAAATCTGCCTCTTTCCTCCAGTTTTTAGGGCCTCCCTTCTTGTCCACACACATTTATGTCACCTGCTCAGTAGTTACTCTTCTACTATGTTCTTTCACCATCTGAAAAAAGCAAAAATGATTCTGTCTGTTGAGCGACTTTCTGTCTAAAATGGAACTGTGAATCTGATCTTCCTTAAAGAGTGAACTAAGTTCCTGCGGTCTGTTCACTCCCAACTTCAGGTAAGAAGTCTCTTCACAGTAAGGGTGCAGATGAATGACTCTGAGCTAATGCAAATTTCCATATTTAGTGAATACTTATTAAATTCATTCTTTCCTTTGATAGTCATTAGTTGAAACGATATGAATACATACATGACTTAATGTATATGAAACAGACCTCATAGAATAGATGCCTCACAAGTGTACTTATAAGCAGACGTTTGTAGAGAGTATGATAACAGAATTCCCTGAGAACTAGAGTTTCTGGAGCTGTTAAAAGCAAAATCTAACTCAAAAGTCCCTTCATTTTTCTGGTTCCTAATCACATGAAAGAAGAAACAATGACACGAAAGGGTGTGGCCTAATGAAGTAAGTTGCCTAACTCCAATGTGACAGTGTGGTTAATGTTATACTAACAAGATTACTTTGTGAAAGTATGACTTTATGAAAACTATTGCTACCATCCTATAAGACCACCACACTGCACCACCTTACTACAGCCATAACACTATAGCATGTTAATGAACTTGTTCCAGACACTCAATAACTATTCTACCACTTCTTGATCTGAAGCTAAAGTATAATAAACTCAAAGAATCTTATCCTCAGGCCAAACATTTTAATGTCAAAATCTAAAAAAGCCACTATTACAGTACACATCTCCAAGATTGGGGGGGGGGAGGGGGAGAAGAAATGCACTTCGTCACACTGGAAGTCACATCTGGCACTCTGATGGTCTTTGAGTGTTACCATGGTTAAAAAAAAATTCATCACCTTGCCACCAAAATGGTGATGAACCTTAGCAAACTAATTTCTATAAATGAATAGACAAACAATTCCTCGAAGACTTTAAAACATGATTGGCCCTGGCAGATTGGGGTCGGCTGGTATAGTCTTCAAGAACCTGGGGTCATCATCACACTGCAATGAGGTATCAGAAGAAGACTTTAATGGAGAATATATAATAAGAAATACTCAAAGTTTTTGTTCTCTTCTGCTTATAATTATAATTATAAAAATAAGAAACAAAGCAAGCTCTAGAGAAATTTAGAAAAGTTATTTAACTTGGGGGGGCGGGGCAATGAGGGTTAAGTGACTTGCCCAGGGTCAAACAGCTAGTAAGTGTCAAATGTCTGAGGCCGAATTTGAACTTAGGTCCTCCTGAATTCAGGGCCAATGCTTTATCCACTGCTCTACCTAGCTGCCCGGCCCCCTTCTTAAACCTCTTTTGTTTTGTTTTGTGGTTTTTTGGCAAGGCAATGAGGATTAAGTGACCTGCCCAGGTTCATACAGCTAGTGTCAAGTGTCTGAGGCCGGATTTGAACTCCAGGTCCTCCAGAATCCTGAGCTGGTGCTTTCTCCACTGAGTCACCTTGCTGACCCCCCCCCTTGAGTTATTTAACTTTATACAAAATATTAACAAAACAAAAAATTAACAGAGGTGGGCTTTACAAATGAAATAACATATTTAACAAAATCAAGTAATCACATACAAAAAATCTGAAAATAAGCACACTTTAGCACTGAAGAATGCACTTCAATAAACACCTATAATGTGCAGGGCACCAAGCTAGTTACTGGGAATATAAGGACAAAAAAGTATATACTCCCTCTGCTTTAATAGCTGACCTTCTTCTAATGGGAATATACAACCTATAAACCAAGAAGGATAAAGAGTGACAGAAGCAAAGGAGAAACAAGATGAAGTGCTTCCGGATCATCTGACAAAGGAAAAAATACTTTGAGCTGGGTGGTTCTGGCATGGAAGGCTTACAGAAGAGATGACTCCTAAGCCTTCAAGAAAGAAAAGGAATGTGGACAGCACTAATCATGAAGGAGGGCACTACAGGAACAGGAGATGCTACGTGAAACTTAGAAGGCAGAATATAGCATGGAAAGTCTGGAAAACCAGTCCACTTTGGCTAGACAATGAGAGCACCTTGCAAAACAAATGCAAATTATACATTGGCTACTACTTCTGTTGACTAGAAAATTATCAAAAATCCATGTTTTCCAGCTTTTTCTAAGAGCTTTTAATTACATATTTTCATATGAAGTAACATAAAAATTACTGTTTTTGTTGTTCTTCATTCTCAAAGAGATAAAAGTGATGTCATGACTTGCAGTGAATTGGATTTAAGTGAGGGGGGACTGTGCGAGGTCACCAACCTCACTCTCCTCCAGAGCCATCTGGGTCCAGTGCCAAGACACATATCAGGACGACTGGAGATGGCCCTGGTTGTTTAAGGCAATTGGAGTTAAATGACTTGCCCAGGATCACACAGCTAGTAAGTGTCTTGAGGTGAAATTTGAACTCAGGTCCTGCCAATTTCAGGCCCAGTGCTCTAATCTACTGTGCCATATAGCTACCTTAGATTCTCTATAAATTACTAGTAATGAACTATACTTGAAAGATATATTACCTCAAAATATGAATGTATGTTTATATAGTATTTTCAAATGTTTTCTATTGCTAATAATAAGAAACATTATAATTTAACACAAATCAAGAGGAAATGATCAGATAGTTCAGAAAATGTCAACCAACCCTTTAAAGGTTGCTAAAAGGTCTGTAAAAGGAGATATTTTAAAATAGAACACATATCAGAACAAAATACATTTTTGAAAAATGCTTTCAGAAAACTAATAAAGTAATAAAAATAAGAAAATTAAAATTAACTGTCATTTTAGAATGCCTAAGAGAGCTCACTGAATCTCTAAAAATAGGATTAAGTACTGTATGGTGAGTATTCTATCAATGTTATCAGAATCTGCGTAGCTGAGTCACCAGAACACCACAATTTTCCTACTTAATCATTTTATTTTAGTGCTTTGAAGCTGGAAATCAAATGAAAAACAAACCATGAATCCTCTCCTCCATTCAAACCAAGCTGAGCAGGTGAACTAAAGATTTATTCTCAATAAGAATATATAGAAAAATAATGATGATGATAAGCAACCAACAATCTTGTTTAAAAAAAAAAAACATGAAACACATACATTTAATCATTCTAAAAATCCTAAAAAGTACATACCATCAGAGGTCACCTGAAGTTGTAATGAATGTCTACAATAATTTTGATGTTTTCATTCTATAGTTAAATAGTTTGGCTAAGAAGAGGAATAAAGATAACTAAATATCTAGGTGCAAAGGCTTTCTTAACACATATTTCATTTATTAGGGAGTTAAAATCACATCAGGTGGGTAAAACAAGTAGTCATGTTATATAACTTACAAATTACTTTATTCTTGTATTTCCATGTATATGCTGATATGCATATACAGGCATAAACATTTACTGATGTCCAGAAGATTGAACAAGAGCCCCATAATAGTTCAATATGCAAATAAATACTTGTCAAAACAGATAGAAAAACATTATTGTTTAAATTTAGTTGTGTTTATAGTAAGCCCAGGGTAAAACAAACTATAGGAAACTAGAATCTGTCATAAAACTTTTAGGGTAAAGTGTCAGAACTTTTTACTGTACTTCTTTAAAGAATAAAATGAGCAATGAGTCAGAGAAATTTGGAGGTGGCTCTGAGGCTCAACATACTTAATTTTCTTCTTCTCTCTTCCATTAAGCTAACATCTGTTCTGGTCACCAGTCAGCAAATCAAATTTGATGAGAATTCATCAGAGTACAAGGTAGAAATGCCTACTAATGGACAGATTTATGGCTTTTTCTATTTAACAAAGCTTTAAATTTTTATTTTATTTAGAAAGTAAACAAAAGTAAAGTATTTGAAAATCTAAATTATACTAAAAACATGTCAGTTAAAACAATCCTAGTGTGTAACAAAATTGATTTCTTTTAAAAATCTGTTTATGAAGATAATGTAAGAAAACATTCATTACATATATACCATATAGAAAACAATTCAAAATTGGATGTTACACTCATGAAACTACATGAGATTCTCAATATAAATGCTTTCTAAAGTAAGATCACATAGTTCAAAATTTCTCCAACTGTACTGCCAAATATGAAAATTCTGAGGTTATACATGTTTTAAATATGATCTTATATAGTTTTGTAAATAATTAGTTGCCAGCATATTCAATAGTAGTTATCCTTTATAGCATGTTACTAAGTTATTGACTGTATTATGCTACCATTTGTGACTATAGGGTAGGATTATCAGGAGTGACTTTCCCTTAATTTCTTTGTTTAAATAAGTTTTTATTGGTATCTTCTTTTTTAATATATATTATCATAAAGATCCCCAAGTGTTCTTCTCTGCCCCCTCCTAGAGAGCTATCTCATAAAAAAATAGCATTTTTAAAAACAAAAGAAAAAGAAGAAAAATCAGCACAATGAAAAAAATAATAGAAAAACTCATGCAATATGCAACACCTGTGGACCTCACCACTTCCACAAAGGGCAGAGTTGGGCGTGTCCTCACATATGGTCTTAGTCTTCCACATTAATCATTACAATTTGATTACAATCACTTTTGCTTTTTAGGTGCGTGTGGTGGTTCATTCCATGTACATTGCAGGAGTTATTCTGTATATTGTTTTGTTGCCTCTGTTGACTTTCCTCTCCATCAGTTCATGAACATCTTTCCATGCTTCTCTATAGCCATCTTTTCTTACAGTATAGTAATACTCCATTACGTTCAGGAACAGCTATTTCTTTGGTCATTACTTTCTGATTCTGTGCTCACACAAAAAGTACTGCTGTAAATATTTTGATGTATATGAGGACTTTCTTCTTATTATTGGCTTCCTTGGGGTAAAAGCACAAGATTGGAGTCTCTGGTTCAAATGATATGGACAATTTTAGTTATTTATGTTTATAATTCCAAAATGGTAGTATAATCTCAAAGCTCCACCAAGAATGTATTAGTGTGTTCACCGTTCCACCATTCTTCCAATACTGGTTGTTGACATTTCTGTCATCTTTGCTAATTTGCAGAGTGTGAAGTGAAATCTCAGGGTTGTTTTGATTTGCATTTCTCTTATTATTAGTATATTTTTATGTGGTTGTGAATACTTTGCAGGTTTTATTTTGAGAAGTCTTTGTTCACATCTTTTGACCACTTTGCTACTGGGAAATGTGTGTATGTGTACATATACACATATATATGTATATAATTTATATATGCAGAATTTAAAGGATGTCCCCCCTATTCTTTCACTTCCTTTCCTATCCTAGGTGCATAAATATTTCCTGTTCAGAAGTAGCATGATGTTATCAAATTTACCACTTTTGTCTTCTGTAAATGTCTGTCTCTCCTCTTAAAAAGGCATCCCCAAACTGATTATGAGAGATATATGATCTGCTTCTCTTTTAATTTTTTTTCATAATATCTTGTTAATGTTGAGGTCATGTATCTATTTAGAATGCATTGTAGAATATGGTATGAGATGTTGGTCTAAGCCTAATTCCTGCCAGACTGCTTTCTAGTTTTCTCCAATAAGGAGTTCCCCCTCCCCAATAGATAATATGTTTCATACTTTATCAAATACTGGGCTATTGAGATTCACCATTTTTTATTCTATTTTGTATATAGTCTTTTCAATTGATCTATTTCTTTGTTTGTTTTTGGTTTTGGTTTTTTTGCAGGCAATGCAAAAGTGACTTGCCCAGGGTCACACAGCTAGTAAGTGTCAAATGTCTGAGGCCAGATTTGAACTCAGGTACTCCTGAATCCAGGGCCAGTGCTTTAACCACTGTGCCATCTAGCTGCCCCCATTGATCTATTTTAAACCAATAACAGATGGTTTTGATGACAGCAGCTTTATTATTTTAACAATTTCTATAAAGGATTCCCTTGGTAATTTGATTAATACAGCATTACAACGTAAATTAACTTTGGTAGCATTCTTGTTTTTATCATATTGGCGCAGATTATCCAAGAGCACTGAATACTCCAATTATCTCAGTTATTCTTTTTTTCCTTAAGTAGCACTTGGAAATTTAATCCATACAACTCTTTTTTGTGCTTTTGCAGCTCATTCCCCAGAAGCTGTTATGAAAAAAGTTCTGAGGGACAGAGTTTGGGTATTAAAAGTCATTAGGCTGTCCAACAACCAATATATTAAAGATAAGTCATCTCTCTTGGTCACCAAATACAAAAAGGGAGCATCTTGTGTAACCTTAAATATCCTTGTTTCCCTTCTGACCTCCCCTGACAACCCTGACTGGTGGTCTAAGAAGTCTCAACTCCTCCTCATTACTTCATCCTTAAGGAAGGTCAGCTGAGGAATGAGGCCCTGTCAGGAGATTCAGCAGCATCCAGCAATAAAAACCTTTCCCCATGACGATTTCTCTGGCTTTATTTCGCCTTCACAAGCTAGGCCACCCCAAACTCTAATGAAGGGACCAAGGACATGGGAATCTTTGTCCTCAACACTGAACAGTTCAGTCTGTCTTCTGTTTGTTTACAGGGCAAACAAAAGTAAGGCCAAGCCTAGACCTTGGGAAAGACAGGAATAGGATGACATTCTTCATCTAAAAGGGCCTGGAGGGTTTTCTCCTTGGGCTAGTGTAAAAAATAGCTTTTTGAACAGAAAATATTGCAAAGTAATATTAACAATCAGATGATACAGAATTATAATTAATTTTACAGATTAGTTTACATACATTTTTCATTGTTGGGAATAAAATTTCCATTTCTATTATTGTTTCTTGGGTTTTCTATTAGTATATAGGAGCACTTTGGGTTTTTAAGGACTTATTTTTAGCCTGTAAATTTTGCTGCAGGTATTAAAATTGTTTCAATTGGTATTTTTGCTGATTCCCCAGGATTTTCCAAGTATACAACCATATCAACAGCAAGTTTTATATTCTCTTTACCTGTTTTTATCTCCTTCTTGTCTTATGCTATCATTTAAAAAAAAATCAAATAACAGTGAAAAAAGTGGGCATCCTTTTTTCACTCCTATAATTATTGGAAAAGGTTCTAGTGAATCCCCATTGCATAGGATGCTTGCATATGGTTTTACATGCATTTCATATTTTAAAAAAGGCCCACTTATTTCTCTACTTTGTAGGGTTTTTAGCATAAATGTACTTTCTCAAAGGCTTTTTCTGTATCTATTGAGAAAATCATGTGGTTTGGCGCATTTTAGTTTTTAATATGATTTCCCCTTATTTCTCATTTTGGCTAGACCACTTCTTTATCCTCATAACATTTTTGCATCTTGGTTTTATTCCCCCTTAATACATTCTTAAGTTAAGAGAAGACTTTTCATTTCTATATTCTAAGGCAGGGTAATGGAGGGTTAAAATAACTTACCCAGAGTGACACAGCTAGTAAGTGTCAAGTGTTTAGGCCAGATCTGAACTCAGGTCCTCCTGAATCCAGGGCTGGTGCTTTATGCACTGCACCACCTGCCCCTGAGTGCTAATTTTTTTTTTAAGTTATCAAGGTTGAACCATTTGATAGAAAATATGCTGCCAAAAGAAATTTACCTGAGAATCTCAAATGCACAAGTGGTATTTGCTCTTTGTCTTTTGGAAAGTATTAAATACATGTCTTTTCCATATGTATAACCTAAATTTTTCCTCATAATAAAATAACAATAATGGACAATGCAATTTGTTTAAATTTTTCTATGCTATTCAGAAATACTACATCTGAGGAAAATATTATATGTAGCAATTTAAAACTTATTAAAGGACCTTGTAAATGTTGTATTAACATAAAGATCAAATTACCAAAAATTTAAAAGTGAGAGAACTGAATATTTCACTACTACAGTGATTTGTGGTTTTGTCACATTGTGAAAATGACTTCTAGTAACAGATCACAACAGGCAGTTTTCAAAGAAAAATAGGATGTTTTCAAACAAAGAAATCAAAGCTAACTAAAATCATGAAAAAATGCTCTAGGTCACTATTGATAAGAGAAATGCAAATTAAAACAACCCTGAGGTATCACCTCACACCTATCAGAGTGACAAATGTCACAAAAAAGAAAATATTGGATGTTGGAGGGGATGTGGGAAAACTGGGACATTAATGCATTGTTGGTGGAGTTGTGAAAAGATCCAACCATTTTAGACAGCAATTTGGAACTATGTCCAAAGGGCTTTAAAACTGTGTATACTCTCTGATCCAGCAATACCACCGCTAGATTTATATCTCAAAGACATCCCCAAAAAGAGAAAAAGGCCTATTTGTACAAAAATATTTATAGCATCTCTTTTTGTAGTGGCTAAGAATTGAAAATCACAGGAATACCCATCAATTGGGGAATGGCTAAACAAGCTGTGGTATATGATGGTGATGGAATATTATTGTGCTATAAGAAATGACAAGCAGGATGACTTCAGAAAGGCCTGGAAAGACTTGTATGAACTGATGTATAGTGAAGTGAGCAGAACCAAGAGAACATTGTACATTGACAGCAATATTGTTTGATGAAGAACTGTGAATGACTTAACTATTCTCAGCAATACAATGATCCAAGACAATCCCAAAGGACTAATGATGAAGCATACTATCCACCTACAAAGAAAAATTGATATTGATTGAACACAGTTTGAAGCAAGTTATTTTTAAATTTCTTTCATATTTTCCCTTTTATTCAAGTTTTCTTATGAAAATGACTAATATAGTAATGCTTTACACAATTGCCATGTATAACCTATTATCTGCTTACCACCTCTGGGAGGGGGCAGAGAGTGAGGGAAGGGATAAAATCTGGGACTCAAAACTTTAAATAAAAATGCTTTTTATTTTTAAAAAATAAATAAAAAAGAAAGATGTTGGGAGAGAGAGAGAGAGAGAGATCACACCCTCTCTCAGATTGTCTTTGAGGCTTGAAGCTTGTAACAAAATTCATCGGCTAATGGCAAGCATCTCTGAACATAACTAAACAGTCCTAAGATTAAAAAGTTCATTATGTAAAGGTTTTCCTATGTGGTCAACTTTCAGAAGGCTAGCTCTCCACTGGAATATCATTTTGAAGATTCAGGGATACCTGCATACCATAAGACTTCAGAATAAGATTTTAATGATGTGGAAGTATATACTATGTAAAAAATTGCAAACAGTCTTAGAATACTAAAATGCTAAAAAGGTACTAAAGATTAAAACTGTGTTAATACTTTTGGGACACTGTATAATTATTTGGGCATATTACTATGTTTCACATTGTTATGATGTGAACATAATGCTATGTTCACATTTACACTTAAGTGTTTTATATGTAATGCATTCATGATGGTTATTTTATATTCAACTTAATTTTATACAGTTTTGACACAAAATACCTTGAAAACGAAGTTTAAACATCAGTTCTCAAAGGAAAGTCATTGATTGAAGTGAGGACATGAAGAATGTGAAGGTGGATATGAGAATATGATTGTAATCACAGCAATCCTTGAGATAATTATAAATAATTCGGTCAAGGAATGGAAATACTGCCACATTTGTACTGTGATAGATTACATAAATCCATATATTTATATACTGCAACATCAGCTATTAAAGGCAATATGGAAAGCAGAAAAAATGAACATAATTACTGGCAAATGACTTATCAATATAACATTACCACTATGTGAATTAGCAAGGTGCAAAAAATCTAGAGAAGATAGGACAAAGTGTCAACTTATAATATCTTATATGTTTAAAACTTTTTTTCAACCTAACGGAGATAAATAAGATAATAATCTTATGATCTACCTTTCTTTGGTCTAAGACTCATGAACATTGCATGATAAACATATAATTTGAAAATTAAGGTAAAAGTTTAATATTTACCAATGACACAAAAAAATCTCTTTTGGGAAGGGTTTACCCTACCCTATCATTGGCTAGTTTAACTAACTTTAATTATCTAGTGCAAATGCCTGACATTTCTAAATATAACAAAATTCAACAATCCAGTTTAATGAAGATTTAGAAGGAAAAAATGAATGTTATAAAGAATATTACCAAAGGATAGCCTTGAATGAAAAAGACTTTTAAAATAAATTGATGTCTTTAGGTAGAATTGATAAAAAATTTTTAATTTAAAGAGAAATTATCTTAATATAAAAATAAACCAGAAGACTAAGCCCATATTTAGAAAATATATTCCTTGCAAGTAATACTTATTTGTAAAGGAAAATTAAGTAATATAAATAATTGAGTACATTATTGCTTATATGTATTATAACAACTGTTTTTACATACATTCAAAGTACTAGCTTTACCTTAGTACATTTTAAATCATTGGGTTTTTTCAGTTCGATTAAATTCTACACTCATTTTAACTTCATGAAATGCATTTCTTAATATACTGTGAGAGGAATAATATATAGAATGAGGAGTTCCTAGACACACTGCCTTTTAACACACATGCACGCACATATATGTATATACATACATGTGTGTATGCATACATAAATATATATGTGTATTTAATTTACACACACAAGCCTTCTCTCTACCTCTGTCTCCCCACCTCCACGAAAACAAAACAAACAACTGATATCAAAGGATATAACATTATATGTATAACTTCAGTAGATACTTCTTTTGGGATGATGGAAATGACTAAATTTGGTACAAACTGATCCAGAGCTTAATACTGCATTGATATATTTCTGAATATAACTGCATTTACCTCATGCCTTAATTCCCTCTCTTTTGGTAATATGTATGTTTAAGAAACTAAATAAAAATTTCTCAAAGTCATTTTGTTAAAAAATAATCATGGCTCATTAGTAATAATAAGCTACTTTAACTAAAAAGGTAAACACTGAAGACATTTATTATCAAATTTTTTAAAAAGAGAATTAAAATAACCTGCAACATTTTTGCATGTGCAATTCATCAGGAAATGTTGTAAAAGAACAAAAACAAATGTTGGCTCATTCTGGAGCTTCTTTGTCATCATTAATATATTCAGGTTTTCACAGCTGAATTGCTGTACTTACTTTGAAAAGATTTTCATGAAAGGAAACTCCCATTCAATGTTTAAACAAAGCTGTCAGGTTACCAAGATTAAAATTTGTTTGTGTGTCCAGAAAGTGTTTTCTTCTTAAAAAAAAAAAATCTGGATTGGAAATGGATTATTCCTTTGGTCTTGATGTGTAAACAAAGTAAAATAAAGCTTTTGTTTAACTGTTTATTTTATTTTTTTTAAAAGATGGGAAAAACACCAAGAATCCATTTCGAAGTAGAGGTGAGACTATTTCTTGTGGCCATTTTACTTCATTACTAGTTCTGTTACTCAAATTGATACAAATGGTCTCCTTCTGTTTCTGTCTATCTGCTTGCCTCATCAGTACAACTAACTGTCAATGTTGGGGAGACCTCCGATATCTAAACAGAAGATGTGCGGTTTGTAACCTGCTTAATTCGCCTTATGTCCTGCCTGCCCCTCAGTATGGTGTTCATTAAAGTATCAGCTGTTTTGTTTGTAGCAGTGGCAGCCTAAACATAGGCTGATTTTTCTTTGTTAAAAGGCCAGATTGTGCATAAATATACCCCTTATCTGTATTTTTAAATGGTAAGAAATTATCAAGTACGTAAATGTACCTTGGCATTTTCATTACTTCCCCTCAAGCTGTGCACTTGCATGAAGTTATTTTCTTGCTTAGATAATACCAGGGGAAAAAAGAAGCCCCTGGAGTACTTTGGCCAAAGGTATTTCAATGTAACATTCATCAATAACATTGGCTTCATCTTATAAGATGGATAGATTTTTATGCTTCATATGAGTGATTTCTACTACTGATGCCATAAGAAACATTAGAAACAATTCTCAAATGCCCCAGATTTTCTGATGGACTATACAGTCAACTGAACTGAACTACATTAAAATAATGTAGATGGAAAGTTTTTAAAAAATCTATTTAAAATGCTTTTCTTTGGTAATTATGAAAAATTATTAAAATCACTTAACAATTTTAATGAACATAGTATAGGTATTAAACTGCCACATGCAAAAGCTAGATTTTTCACTTTGTTCTGACTTAATAAAATAATCCTAGATTACATTTTATACACACACATACAGAAATAATATATACCCTTTTACACACATATGTAAACACATGTATACATTTTCATTATTTAAAATGCTATTCAAAAATCCACTCACAGAAAAACCCATTCACTTTATTTTTGAAGAACATAATTATTATATATAATTCTATATTATTCTTACCAAATCTCTAAAATTAATGAATTACTTGTCAAGTTCTAAATTATTTTTTACATTTCAATTAAACGTACTCTAATGCTTGTATGTGTGTGTGCATGTATCACATAAGTATTGATTTTTACTTTTTTTTTTTTTAACAAACCTGTGATTTCGTTGGTATAGGAAACTTCTAGAAAGGAAGTTCCTTTCTCCAAAGCAGGGTTACTCTTCTGTCTGGTAGACAGAAGATCTGAAGCCTAATTTTCCTCACCTCCTTACCATTTGAGAAGTAATACATTACCTAAGAAATGTAAAGTATACTTAAGCCTTCTTCAAAAGTAACTCATAATGAATATGCAGAATACAGACCACATGCTATTAAGCCATACTAGTTTTTTTTAATCTCTATATTAATTTTTTAACTTACTAAGCACACCAAATAAAATTAATATTCCTATATATGCAGGAGAACAGAAAAAATATCTTGCACATGAATCTGTGGGTTTCAATTATGGAGTATTTATTTTTCCTTTTAAGTATATTAATAAATTCAACATGTAACATGTGAAGCTATCCTGCTTGTCTGTGTTTCCTTCTAGTCTTCTGTATGTTATATTCCTTGTATCTTTAAAAAAATGCTTCAGTGACCCTCTAAACAATCCTTCTGACTAGCTTCCTTCTGTCATGGGGCTCAGAGTACCCCAGAAGTTCTCTGGGGCACATCAAGGAATCTTCTCCTTGAGAAACTAAATCAGAGGACAGATACTCCTAGAGAGAGAAGCAGGACCAGATTGGACTGAGCTAACTCCTGGATTTCCACCCTTCATTCTAGTCTCCCTTACCCCTGGGGAGATAACTTTGGGTGTGCCTGCTTCCTTTGTGTCCAAGGGAGATGGCTTGAGAGATCTACAGCCACTCCTCACCTAATTCCTCCGGCCACCACCAGTGGGGGATGGTCCTCTCTCACTAAAGGAACTTTCCACAGGCAGATGGTCACCCCCATCAGTCCTCTATAAAAGTACCTGTCAGCCTCCTGCTCGAGGAGATTGGTACCTCAGAGCCACGTGCTTTGTTCCATACCTCTCTCCCCATGAGAAGTCCAAGGATTTCTTTCATGGTTTCCCTCTCCCCCACTTCCCTTGCCCCTAAATAAACTATCTTCTATCTTATTCTAACTGCTTTTGTGTGCAAGAGGGTGCAATTCTTTAAAGAGGAATTCCTAAGAACCCAAACCCCTACCCCAAACCCCATACCCATTTTCCCGTAACACTTCTCTTGCTAATCCCCACATGCCCACTGAAAATACTGAATAAAGCCCCTGTAACAATGGTGTAGGTATGGTAAAGCAAAACAAATTCCCACAGTCTGTCTGAAAATGTACTTCTCATTCCATAACTTGATTCCATCACCTCTCTATCAAGAGGTAGGTAGCATATTTCATCATCATTTAGAATAATGATCACATATTACACAGGCTACAGTTCAGTCTTTCAAAGCTGTTTGTTTTTTCAATTTTAATGTAGAAAAGGTTCTGCTCCCTTCAGTCTGCATCAGTTCATGCAAATCTCTCCCAGGTTTCTCTGAACTCTGAAGTCATCCCTTTCATCATTTCTTATAACTTAGTAATAACCTATTACATTCACATCTCATAAATCAAGGTATTTCCTAACTGATTTGCATCTCCTTAGTTTCCAGTTATTTTGTATAACAAACATCAAAGGAAAAGCATGCTATAGATATTTTTATATATTTGGTTCTTTTCCTCTCCTTTGATCTCTTTGGAACTATTGTCTACTCCATTAGAATGTAACATCCTTGAGGGCAGGGACAGTTTTTTCTATTTGCATTTCTATTTCTAGTTCTAGCACAACTTGGCACGGTGCTAAGCTTCTCCTCTTCTTCCTTCTTCTCTTTCCTCCTTCTTCTTCTTTTTTAAAGTGAGGCAATTGGGGTTAAGTGACTTGCCCAGAGTCACACAGCTAGTAAGTGTTAAGTGTCTGAGGCTGGATTTGAACTCAGGTACTCCTGACTCCAGGGCCCGTGCTCTATCTACTTCGCCACCTAGCTGCCCCCTGGTGCTAAGCTTCTAATAAGTGCTAGAAGACTACTAACTAGCTGACTGATATGTGTAAAGTTAGACAGCTAGATTGAGAGGAAAAACATGAGGAGAATACAAGGTCAATGGAAATGAGATAGACGTGATAGAAAAAGTGAAGCAAGCTTTGATGGACTGCATGAAGAAGGTAAACCAAGTTACAGTGCAATGATGTATAAGTATTATAATTTTGTTTAAAATTATGTGTGGTATGAGCAATGCTTTTTGTTTACCTCTCACATGTAGATTGAGAATCTTAGCTATTATACCCAGAGGGCACTTAAGTAAATTTGTTTAGTCAACCATCTTATTTTAGAAATAAGGAAACAGACTCCCAGAGGTTGTTGATTGCTCAATGTTGCTGGTATTATTACTGACAAATCTGGGATTAGAAACCGTGTCCATCTTTGGCTATCAGTTCCATGTTTTTCTTACTATACAACACTGTCAACAGTAATTGAGTGAATGATAGTTAATACATATATATTTTAAAAAGCATTCCTTTCTGTTGTGATTCATGTTCAAATCCATCACATTTCATATAACAAGAGAAGAACGAATCTCATCTATACAGTTGAAGTTATTCTAGTCCAAGAGCAAAAACCTCAGCATTTATTCCATTTGTTAAAAGTCCATGAGGCTTGGGTATTTAACATAAAATCCCGTGTCTGGATAGGGAAGAATAACTATCAAGCCAAGATAATGAAATTTTGGACAGAACAGTGTATTTCTGGGTAGATAGGTTTCCCCTGGGGTTATTGTGACCACTGAATAAGTGCTAAAAATCAGATTATGAGTTACCAGAGTACAAAATCATACACTTATTGGCAGACCTGAAAGAGCCCTACCATAATACAGAGCCAGTTTTTAAGATCCTACATTCAAAATACCTTTGCATCATATCTCAACAACCAACATTAAGTTACCTTCTGGTAACTTATCAAAAGAAGTAACAGTTATTTCCATGATAGTATTATGTGTCAATACAACAAATTAACAAGTATGAAACATTTGGTCTTTGTAACCCTCATAATTTTCTAGAACAAATGGATTTATGATAAACTGTTTTACAACTTTCTAATCTCGCACCCATAAGGGATGACTCAGATTCTGTTTTCTTTTGCCTATTCCACAGCACAAATTCTGTAGAACTCTATTTTTCTGACATTTGTTACAGAAGACTGGCTATTTTAGCGTCCATTTTAACTGTTCCACAGGACACAAATTACTCTTTAGTTAAACAGAGTGAAACCTGTTAAAGACACCACATCTAGTATTTAATAGGTAAAAGGATCTTTTCAACAGTGGCCCTGGAACATAGATCCTTAGTATTTCATACTCTAATATTTATGATAAGATGCCACATTTCTTTTAGTTTCTGTTCAGTGTTTCCAAAGGCTATTAGATTGTATTTGAAAGGTCTTATCCTCCCCCTTCCACCAGCCATGCTGGACAAGGAATTGTCACAATTGGAATGATGCCACCTGCTGGAGACTTATTGTAGCAAAACTCCGCCATGAGGAGAAGGCGTCTGAAGGCAAGACATGCAGCTCTTTGGTGTCAGGAAGTGACATTTGCTTGTGGTAGGAAGAAGGGGAGAGGCAGACTCTCTGGCTCTCTTTCGTGTGGACTCTGATGGAGAGCGGAGATAGAAACGTGCTCTCCTTTGATAGATAGATGAATCTAGGCCTCTCTCTCTCTCTTTACCAAATTCTTATTCTCCTTAATACATGCTTAAAAGTCTAACTCTTGCTAAAGCTTATAATTTATTGGCAACCACTCATTAGATATTTTAGACAGACTAGCTAGAATTTTAGCCCCTTACAGAATGAACCCTTACCTTGACACAAATGACCATTACCTAGTTATGAGAATGCAAAGGCTCAGAAAACTGCCAATATACAACTAGTAAAAAAATGTTGAAAAAAAATCAAAGTATTATATAGGAAGAATAGAATTGAGATGTCTAATAAACCAAAAAGAACTCTAGATTTTAATACAGAGGGGGAAATCTTTGAAATCATGGAAACTCACAGAGATGTCACAGGAATTGAGATGTGTGAATGTGTCTCAGATTTTTAAAAAGCATTTCTTATTCATATTTATAGGTGAGCTCAACTGCAATTTCAGGAAAAGTTCTAAAATACTCTGTTTAACCAGATGGTCAAAAAGCACTTAGAAATCAAAGTAGTGATCACTTTGGTCTACCATAGGTTCAAGATCAGATCAAGTACAACTGACTTCACTTCCTTTTTCTGACAGGGTTTCTGGACTATTATGAGATGTACTGGTCAATGAAATGTCATAGATACTGTATACTGAGACTTCAGCTACATACAACAAAATCTTTTGAGAGGTAGGTTTGTTAAGACGGACTGTGAAGTCTCTTCCGATGCTGAGACTTCTGGAACATAGACTTGAGAATCATATCACCAGTGGTGGCAGCCACACGACCGTACAGCCCGAGATTGCCATAGCTGAAAAAAGAGCAGGGATAGGAAAGCCTCCTTAAGGGTGAAAGGAGAAGCCAGTGAAGAAAAAAGAAGAGTAGTAAACAGGCAAGCACAGCGTCTTTCTTGGAGGCCAAAGAGGAAAAAAAAATGATAAGGAAGGTTAAAGGGAACAATTGTGTCAAACTCATCAGAGGCATCAAAGATGATGGTAACTAAAACAAAAAAAGAGCTAATGGATTTGGCGTTCTAGGACAATGTTAATAACTACTTTGTAAGTACTTGCTATATGATATGCAGTGTACTAAACATCTTTTTAAAAGTAGTTGCTCTTTTGGGCAGCTAGGTGGCGCAGTGGATAGAGCACCGGCCCTGGAGTCAGGAGTACCTGAGTTCAAATCTGGCCTCAGACACTTAACACTTACTAGCTGTGTGACCCTGGGCAAGTCACTTAACCCCAACTGCCTCACTAAAAAAAAAAAAAAAGTAGTTGCTTTTAAAAACTTGAGTTAAGGGAATCTTGAACCTAATCAGATGGCATTTCCATACATAAAGTAGCACAGAAAAAGAGGACCTATACACTTAAAGCTGTGAATATTATGAACAGTTTGCTTTTCTTTAAAAAATTCAATATGCTTCAAAGATGTCCTACTTGTCTGCATTTTCTTTTACTCTCTTCTTTACCTCCTCAGAAAGCTTCAGTGAACTTAAGAAAAAAAATGCCCCCATTTTGGTAACCTCATCTTGCATTGTGTTGGATAGCTTTTGTCACTCAGCAATTTTTTAACTAAAAAATATAACATGGAAATTGAAGAAATGCTCCTAGTTGAAGATGGCCAAAGCAAGAATGGCAGTATAGTGAGGGTATGGAGTCTAGTGAGGCTTTAAAAAGGCACATTGAAGTGAATGACTATCTGTATCCAGACAGGCCATGTGGAGAGAGATGTAACTATTGAACCAGAAGAGGGTTAAATTTTCTCCTTTCTTCTTTCCTTATTCCTTCTGAATGAATGAAAAAATAATAAGTGTTCTATGTGCAAATTCTGAGCTAAGGACAGGGGGGCACAAAAAAAGGCAGTCTCTGTCCTCAAGGACTATTCATTCTATGGGTGGAGGGAATAAAAAGACAACAGGGGCAGCTAGGTGGCTCAGTGGATAAAGCACCGGCCCTGGATTCAGGAGTACCTGAGTTCAAATCTGGCCTCAAACACTTGACACTTACCAGCCACTTACTTACTGGGAAAGTCACTTAACCCTCATTGCCCCGCAAAAAAAAAAAAAAAAAAAAAAAAAAAGAACTACACAGATACAAGCTATGTACAGAGTAGATGGAAAATTTGAGAAGGTGGCACCAGCAGCTGGGGGAACGAGGAAAGTATCTTCCAAAGGTGGAATTTTAAGCTAAGGGTTGAAGGAAGCCAGGGAAGCCAAGAGACAAAGATGGGGAGAGCCAAGGTAAGACAGGAAAAGATGGATCGCTGTGCCTGAGGAATGCCCAAAGGGCCAGTGCGGCTGGAGGGCCTGGAGGGAAGCAAGTGAAGGGGCCTAGGAGGGACTTAAGACACATGGGAGGCTTCAGCTGAAAGTCAGACAGAAAAGCTCTGGTGTTACGTAGGGCAACCATAGCAAAGAGATGGTCATGAATCTTCCCCATGTGTCATGTCCATCAAGAAAACTGCGACCATTCAAAGTGGGACAGGGATCAAAGGGGAAGGACTGCTGGCTGCAATGACACCTAGTTGAGATTAGGTAACATACATTTGTAGGGATTGAGGAAGCACATTGTCATGATTTTCTCAAGCTTTGCTCAGCAGCATGTGAACTGGGGCAAAGGCAGCAGATGGTGGTTGGAACCCAAGGCTGGGGTTTGCAGGGCAAAATCAGAAACAGCCTAAGGGGGCAAGGGACTCAAGAACATGGTGCAGAGGTCAACTGGTTCACCCAATTACTATGGAGGAGGGAGAAGAATGTAAGGCAGTGCATGGGGTGGAAGAAACCTGGAGGTCATAGTAGGGTAAAGAACTAGATAGTGTTTGTAAGGCAGAAAAAAAAGGAAATGATAAAATCCTCTGATCAGATAGAGGAGTCCTGAATTCATGGGCATGGAAATGGAAGACTTGTGGGTGACGGCAGACTGAGTGTAAGTGAGGTGAAGGAGAGAGGAGGTGAAGAGAAATGAGTTAAGGAAATGAAAAGTGAGGCTATTTGTGGGAATCCTGGTATGTATGTTGAAGACCCCTAGGATGAGGGCAGGAGTTGTGGGGGGGAAAGAAAGATGGTAAGCTCTGAACTCATTGTAAGGAGAGTATTTTGGAAGTCGAGAGAAAACAGCTGCCAACATTTTAGATTAAATGAACTTAAATGAGCGGTAGGTTCCTAAGTGATGGTGGTAGAAGAGACTGGAAGTAGCCAAGGATAACAAGGGTGTTTGACTCCCTAACCATGACCAATGAGTTAAAAGTATAAATGAAAAGCACCCCTGATATTCTAGAAAAGGAAAATAAGTCAATAAGGGGGGAGCCCAGGTCCCAGTGAATGCAAGATCATGAAAAGAATGAGAGGAAACGTTTTTAGAAGAAAGCAGGTTGTTTTCCTTTGTTTAACACAGCACATCATGAATGAGACCTGGGGAAGGGGGATGAGGGGAAAGGGTGATTTGAAGGCAACAGGAAGAAAGGGGCAAAGCAGTGAACTATCCGTTCTTTGTTACATGCTCTGCAATCCAGTGACATTCTGTATGCCATGTTCCTCAGCTCCAGACCCCAGGCATTAGCAATGGCTCTTCTCCATGCATAGAATACTCTCCCTGGTTCACATCTGTCTCCTCAATTCACTAGCTCCAAGTCCCAGCTAAAATCCCATCATCTACCTGAAGACTTTTCTGATCCCCCTTAATATTAGTGCCTTCCCTCTACTGATTATCTTCCATTTGTTTTCCATCTTGTCTATACTGTGAACTCCCTGAGATCAGGGACTGTCTTTTACCTCTCTTTTTGTAACCACAGGGAATATAATAAACACAGTGACACATCACAGGTGCTTGATAAATGCTTATTTCTTGGCAGTGGGAAACAGGAATGGGATTTGTAAAGGGAAAGACAAAGGTTCAGAATCATGGAGGAGAAGATATGACAGGGTCGGAATATGCTGATAATTGAGGAATGAGTTCAGGTACGTTATCATTGTCCCTTTAGGGACAGAGACGAGTCAGTAATAAACAGTCAGACTAGGCCTTTTCACAATATGAAGGTTCAAGGTCATTCTGGGACTCAGTTGAAAGGGAGGGAGAAGAGGGGACAACTCACTGTGAGAAGTTGGGGCAAGCAAAGAGTGTAGAGTCGTAGAAGGGCACAGAAGCAGAGACAAAATGTCTGATGTAGGTAAGATCCTCTTCTCAGGACCAGGGAAGCAAGGAATTTAGAGTTTTAATCAGCCAAGGGAGGTTACAATGATATGAACTCTTAGGGGTTGCACAAGAGGGGAAATAACAGAAGGTAAGGTAAGGGGTGTGAGCTGGACACATATAAGACTGCAGGGAGGCGGAAAACAGAGGAGAGATATTTGTATCCAGGGTCATGATTGCAGCTAATAGGTAGGAAGGAATCAGGAAAAAGATTTGTGGTGCAGAATGCCAGGGTAAATTTAGTTAAGAATTCAAGAACTAAGCAGCTCCAAGGCATTGGTAGAATACAAGTGAGAAAGTGGGGCCCTCAGCGTAATTGTTCTCCAGTTATTGACTTGTCTACCAGATGATTGGCATTTATTGGTATTAACTACTCTTCACAGAAAATCACTACATATGGTATGATTTTGGAATTTGCTGAAGCATATTTTGCTTTTGAAGTTCACTGAGACACCGACTGATTTATTTAATGATAAAAACTGACATCTCAACACATATATGAAATCAAAAAGACCTTGAAAATAAAAATCTAATAATTTTTCTACTTTCAGTTTTGTGAGAGTACTTTCATGAGAGACAGATCGACAATCAACATGGATTAAGACTTGACATAGTGACAGAATAGAGAAGTTCGACAGCCTGTAACAAAACAAAGTCAGGTCTTCTTAGTTTGAATTCATTCTTTTGAAATGATTACACAGGTTGGACATATCCTTATTACATTATAAGTATAGAAACATTATAAAGTCAAGATTTTAAAAAATACCAATTATTTTCTGCCAGCTATGACTTTATTCTCCTCCGTTATCACAAATGATTAAAAATGAATTATACTCTGACAGTCCAAAAGCTTACATACTATGACAATAATGAAGAAAGAAAAAAGAAATTAAGGATTATTACAACTTTCAAGGACATCTATTTCCTTTTTTAAATTTACGTCTGAAAATTCCCAATCATTCCAAACAATGCTTAGTCGCTGATGTAAGAACATGCAACAAGAAAATCACTTGGTTGACTCACACCCCCTCTCACTGATCTCAATTGCTGCACAGGCCTTTCCGTCATCCTCTCTCACTTGTTACTTGCGGCACTTCTACAAAATCACTCAAAGGACATTAAAAGTTTCTTTCCTTCTTTTTAATAGGAGCCACGAATGCCATTATGACATTTTTCTAAGTGAAGTATGCTATTAAATAATAACTTGTACACAAATTAAAGCAAATGTAATTGTGAGAACACATTGACATTGTTAAGTAAATTACTCAATTTGTTAATAGTTTCATTTCAAGTGACCTAATTGTAATTAATTGTGATACTTAGCAAATTAAATTGAAGAGGCATTAAATTACATTGTTCTGGTATGTCCTAGAGGAGGGGACTCTTCTCTTACATCAGGAGAGGGAAATAATGCTTATATTTTTCCAAATCTGTATTCTTTAAAAGCCAAATATTATAAAAAGAACTCACTGGGTAGATGGCAGCATGGTATCAAACAAAGGTCATTCAGAAATTTTCAGCTAAAAATCACAACACCAAAACAAAAACTCCAAAAATAGAACACTGCCATCCTTTTAGGCCTTTATGAATTTACATGTTTGGGTGTGTGGCTGTATATGTATACACACATATACATACAGACACGTGTGTATGGTGCTATAGCTATATATGTGCACATATGGATATATGATATGCACACGTGTATAGCTTTCACTAATGACACAATTATAAAATAATTACATGTGAAGCAGTTAAAACTGTAATGAAGAAATTTGGTCGGTATATAAAATAGGACATAAAATGGATGAACAACTGGGTCTGACATACAGCCAATCAGGTAGTATACTATTTAATGAATGGCCCTGAGGTCTCTGGTAGGCTACCACTTCAAGTCTAAATCCACTTGGCTCTCAAGGCCTTTGTGTGCAAGTGAGAAACACAAGCAGACATGTAGAAATTAAGAGTCCTAAATAAGAATAAGACATATCAACAAGCAACCAGTAGTTCTATGAGCAATAATTAGCCTTACAAGTTTTAATAAAAGACAAATGCAACTCTGTGCCCCTTACCTGTTTACAATCATTTCACTGTAATCCATCACACTAAATTAAAGAAAATGTCCTTATGGGGGGGGGGGGAGAGAAGAATTGATCACTATTTTGTTTCAGGCTGTCAGGCATCCACCAATGAAGTTAAGGCACATCTGGCGTTATTTAGTAGCTAATAAACAATATAATTATAAAATGTAACACCTTCCATCTGTAGAGTGCTTTGAAGATCAGTCGGGATCATTTACTAAGCAACGACCAGGGACCAGGGACCGTGTGAAGAGATACAAATACAAAGCAGGAGAGTCCCAATTATAGAGAACTTTCATAGGTATCATCTCCTTCATTTGATGAAACGAATACTACATTTGGTAGAAAATCCTTTAGTATGAATAACATGAAGCAGTGAACACTCAAGTTGATACAAATACCTCAATTCATTCATTCAACTCAAATATAAAGCTATTCATACAAACTTAAAAAAACAGGTCCCTGTGTGACTACCTTCTTGCATGAAGGATAGATAGATGTAATGGAGGGGAATGTATATTCCAAAAATTTTGTCACTGTGATACAGGCTATAATCCGAGATAACATCACTGAAGAGAAAAAAGTATGTATACACACATACATACTTATTAGATGTAGATACATTATAGATATATAGAACTTCAAACTTGAATTATGAATTATAATGTCTAGGACTCTAAATATGCTAAAATAGTAGATATTACAATATGCAGATTGAAATTAAGACACTAAATTTAATTATTCTGTCCAGACTATTAAAAATTTTTGGAATATATAATGAAGGAGACAAACTAAAGAGAAATTTACACAGTAGCCTTTTTGTTTATTTGTATAATAGTAGGTGACTAGTAAGTGCTTGCTGAACAAAATCAGAAACAACACATAGTAGGTACTTATCACGTTTGCTGAACTAAACTGAGTAACAAAATGATGTTTTAAACTCAAGACATCTTAAGCCAAATTCACTGTCCCTGTGCCAAAGGTTAGGGTAGTCCAGCTCTTTATATTATATGCTTTCTATTATTTCTATGTTTCTGGAGAGGGAGACCTGACTCCCATGTGGTCAGACTCATCTGTCTCTCACTGCCTTAAGAGAAATGCATGAACAATCAGGCACACACACATGTATATGTGTATGTGTGTGTATATCTGTATGAGATGATGGGAATCCGGAAGGTGATTGATAAACCTTGTAAAAAAAAAATCTCTATTATAAATATGCATTTACTTAAAATAAACAGCTTTCATGCTTACAAGCCTGTTGTATGAAAGATGTCCAAGAGTTTTCTTTTGCTTTTTAATGATCGTGTCCAGACCCAATGAGAATAAATGGTGTGATTTCTGCAAATGGACTGTCTTTTTTCTGGGCCCAAAGCAAGCAAATGCAAGGTTTGGATACATAGGAGGAAATACATACTAAATAACTGTTCAATACCTTATAGGACATCTTACCTAAATATTAAGGTTTTAAATATTTGTTGGAGGTGAATATTATCACCTCCAAGTGCCTATCTGGCCCCTATGAGTACAGAGAAAAATAAACATTGCTCCAAGCCCTAGCCCAACTGGAATACCTAGATGAGGAGTGAGGCTGTGTGCTGACCCAAGAGGACTCTTTCTTTTGATAAACTGGATTTCTGAGAAGACTCTGGCCATATAAAAGAAGAGGTGGATTCGCCAGTGTGTAATCCCATTCTGAGAGGATGATAAAAAGGGAAAAATGATCCCCAGGACTCCTGCTGCTCCCTTACTCAGAATGCTCCCAATCTTCCCCAGATACCAGGACGCTGGGGAAGGTGCAGTGTCGAGGCACAGCCACAAGGTGGCTCAGTGACTTCACACAGCCGCTCCTCAGCGCCCACAGGACGACAGAGCCTAAATCTGTCTCCCCACAAGCGAATCCAGAACTATCAAACCTGGAGGAGCACAGGCAAGATGAGCTCCTCATCCCAGCAAGACGGGCAGAGGAAAGCAGGCAGAGAAGCCCAGCCCTCGCTGAGCACAGGGGCCTGGAAAGGCAGGGGTTGGTGAAAAGAGACTTGCCATTCGCTCCGTGCGCGACCTCTGAGGCCTCAGTTTGCTCATCTGTAAGCGAAGGAGCTTAACCAGACCCTGTCAAGTCCCTTTCAGCTCTAAGCCCATAGTCCTCTTTATGGAGGAACCTGTTTGACGCTTTACCAAATGTGAGAAGCGCAGTCTATGCCATCAAGTACAAACAGGAGGCAGCCGGGCGCAGAGACACTACAACGCCTGCCCCGAGAGAGGAAAGGCGGAGGTTCAGATCTGGTCTTAGCCTTTGCTGGATATCCCTGAGCAAGTCATTTTCGTCCGTCTGCTTCACTGTCCCCGTCTGTAAATGGGACAACCCATGGGTGGTGGGAAGATCAAATGAGACAGATGCACCGTGTGGGCCCTAGACGGGTGTAATCATTGGCAAGTCAATCCATTAGAATGTGGACTTCATAGGGCAGGTACTGTTTGGGGGTCTTTCTTTGTATACTTACTATTTCCAGCACTTAGCAGAATACCCACAAGGCTTAACAAATGCTTGTGGATGGACAAATTATCAATCTACAGTCCTGACCATCAGCTTCCACATCAAATCTTTCTTCCACAACATTTCTTTTTCTTGCAGGCAATGAGGGTTAAGTGACTTGCTCAGGGACACACAGCTAGTAAGTGTCAAGTGTCTGAGGCCGGATTTGAACTCAAGTCCTCCTGACTCCCAGGGTCGGTGCTCTATTTGCTGCATCACCTAGCTGCCCCCTCCTCAAACATTTCTATCTGAATGACTGGAATAGACCACTTCTCAGTCATTCTTCCACAACCATCATTCAACTGTCTCTTCTTAGACGTCAAGGACAGCCACTAATGCTATATACTTTTCTCTACCACATCACTACTACACTTACTCTATAGTTCTCTTTTCAATGATGTTAGCACCTGGTTCCCTTGTGATACTCTAGGCAATATAACTTAGGTGGAAAGATTTTAAGCAACTGATGTTCTATGACTTGGGTTTCTACTCATCCGTTACTTATAACCTAGTGTGAACTTTGGCCATTCAGTTCACATTTGGGGCTCACTTCCCTCATCTGTAACAGGACATCTCTCTTCTCACCTGGCTGCATTACTGGGGGACGTCCCCAGGAAGCTCGTAGTTGAGATGACCCCATCACCGAGATCCCATCCGCCTCCGTATTCTGCCTTTACGATCCTCTGCCCCTATGACTGGAAGCTGGGGCCATGATTCAGCTCAGACATGGTCTCATTTCTCATCGGCTGAACAGCTTTGGGACTTTTCTGAGCCACTCCTCCATCCACCCTCATCAGGTGCCTTCTCCTCTCCGCTCCCTTCCCTGCCTTGTAGATTCCATTGCAAACTCCTTGAGGGCAGGATTATGATCTTTGTTTTTTAGATTTGTATCTCTAGCATTTAGCACAGTGCCTTGACATATTAAGTGCTTAAATAATGTTTACACTTGAATATAAGAGGAAAATTATCTTAGACCCCTCCTCCTCCTGCCAAAATCCTATGAAGAGCACACCTTGTCTCTTCTGGTCATTGCTGGTGAGTTTTAATATTCTTATGACACTTCATTTTTCCCATCCTAACCTCAAATTTCCCTTGACTTTTATACCCTTGTCTGCCCTGCTCTTCCATCCCCAGCAATCAGTTACCTTATCCAACTTCCTTATCAGAGACTGCTCACATGGAACACTTCCCTCTGATCACTTATGCCAATGTCCTCGTTCCTATCATAGCTGCTTTTTATGACATCATGAGACTGGTTTTCTTGACCAAACACTTTCCTAAATCTCTTAGACTCCATTTTGCTTCATTTGCCCCTCTACCAAGACTAGGCATTACTGTGAGCCACTTCAATGCAGCCTTCTCTAGCACCTGAATTTCTGACCATCCACTACACCCACTATAACAGTGTTCATAAAGTACTTAAAGATTTGCAGAGAGCTTTACAGATTCTATCTCATTTGATCCATCTTAAAACCTTATGAGGCATCCCCAACCTGTTTTCTCTTTTCCAGGCTTGGTTTATTTCCAAAGAAAATGATTAAATATCGTGCTAGTTGAATGTAATAAAAAGTCACACAACTTAACCTGAAACTACACCTTCTCTATTAGTCAATGTTTCTGTTTGTCATATTGTATTAGCAGGCTCTCTTCAAAACACTCTTCATTTTCCAACCCACCTCTTAGAAGAAAACCTCATCTCTATTACTACGAAGATCATGCCCATGCTCAATATGCTTACTCATCTTTCTCATTTCTCATGTGGTCACCAAACCTTGTTCTCAAAATTTCCTTTTCTTTTCACAAACCCTCTTTTTCTCAAATATACATACTGCTTTCTCATGTAGTATGTTCCCAATCGTGATAATTTCTGTCTAAAATGCCTTTGTCCCCCTTCCAGTCTATTTTAATCCTATCTGTGTTTCCTGTCACTAATTCCTCAATCCATTATATGCTAGAGACAAGCAGTGCACCTACAACATTTGGCTGTACCAATCGCTCTCTCTTTATACACCAGCTCTAGAACCCTTTTCAAGAACATTTTTTTTTCTTTCCCACCTACTATAAAATCCTTGAAGCCAGGTCGATATATAACTCATAATTCTGCATCTATCTCGATCGATAAAATTGAGTGTCCTTTCGCCTAACTGGCACTGCCCTTCTCCTAATCTGAGCACCATTCTGTCTTCTCAGGCCGGTTGCTTCTCTTTTGCCCCTTCCTTCCCATGTCCACTGCCACCAGTCAAGTTCAAGCCTAACTCCTCATGCCTAGCCCTCCACCACAGTATTCTAACTGATTTTCATGCTTGTAAACACCCCTAGCCACCAATCAGCAGGGGAGCGGGGAACTTCCCCTCCCCGGCCTAGCTTCTCTTGGGCCAGAATGCCCAAGCCTTGAATGCTCAAGGTTTCTGCCTCCTCTTTCCCTGTGTCAGCCCAACCAACAACAGTCTCGACCTCTTCCTAGGCGGACATCGATCCAGTTACCATTCCCTACCCCGGTTAGCTCAAGCAGGCCCTGTGCCATCTACCCTGCTAGGTGGCCTTCTGAAATCCTGGGACTTTCCATCCCCTCTAAAGTGGGAAATCTCCTATGTTGTCTCTGCTCTAATTAGAATGCGAGCTCCTAGAAAACAAGTCTAGTTGCTTTACTACTTGTTTTCTACACCCCAAGAGTTTAGCATAACATATGCACATGGGGAAATACTTTCCCATTTCATACCACAGCAGGATTTCAGAATAGATAACAAGAAATGCTAGTACACTGATGTGCTAGTGTGAAGTCATACTGATGAGGGATCAAGGAAAAGAAAAGGCAAGAGATTTAAAAAATGGCTTTAAGGGGCAGCTGGGTGGCGCAGTGGATGGAGCACCGGCCCTGGAAGTCAGGGGTACCCTGAGTTCAGATCCGGCCTCAGACAACTTAACACTTGCCGGCTGTGTGACCCTGGGCAAGTCCACCTTAACCCCAATTGCCTCACTAAAAAAAAAAAAAAAAAAAAAAAAAAAAAGGCTTTAAATGATAGGCAAGAATTCAATAGGTAGAAGAGCAGAGGAAAGGCATTCCAGGAATGAAGAACAGTCTGAAGGAAGGCAAGAAGAAGGGACAATACAGTATGTTAGGGGAACAGAGAGGAGTCCAGGATGGATTGGAGAGGTGTGAGAAACTGGAGTCAGAAAAAAACATAAGGAACTAATGGCCACAAAGAAGTGAGCATGCTAGGCAGCTCAGCGGATAAAGCACTGGCGCTGGATTCAGGAAGACCTGATTTCAGATCCGGCCTCATACACTTGACACTTACTAGCTGTGTGACCCTGGGCAAGTCACTTATAAAAAAAAAAGAAAAGAAAAGAAAAGTGGGATCTGAACCCAGGTCTTTGGGGCTCCATAATCAGCACTCGACACACTATGACATATTGTCCCACGATGAAAGCTTTGTGTTTAGCGAATGTTAATGCAATTACTATACAATGTTACAACTGTACATTACATGCTTCTCCTGAAATTCAACTTCATTAAATATAAAACTAATCAGTTTAGAGAATGGCATTAAGTGATTTTTAGCTTATGAAAGGATGTCCCAAACATTTGGTTTTCTCTGAACTGTGCATTTCTCTCGCCAATATAAAATAACTTAACATTAAATTCTCCAGAATTCATGCTTCTAGAGAGGCAGCATGGTATAGTCAATAGAACAGTAGACTTTCAGCTAGGAAAATCGGGGTTCAAAGCCCACCTCTGACACTTACTAACCGTGTGGCCATTAGCAAGTCAATTCACCTGAGTCTCAGTTTCTTCATCTGTAATATTGGGCAAATATTTTTTTAAAAAATAAGTAATTATTGATATCTTTTGTTTTGGGAGGCAAATATAAAATGCAATGGAGAGAGTCATGAAGATTCCTCTTTCTGAATTCAAATCTAGCCTCTGACACATACTACCTTTGTGACCCTGAGCAAGTGTCACTTAACCTGTTAGCCTCAATGGCTGGAGAGGAAACCGCAAACCACTCTAATATCTTTGCCAATAAAATTCCAAGAGGGAGCATGAAGAGTCAGACATGATTGAAATGACTGAACCACAACAGTATTTTGTATCACCATGGTGATCCCCAGTATCTCACCTGCCCAGAGGACCATTCTATACTAAGAAGTGGCATTTTTATGGGAAGAACTTACAGGTACACTGAAGAAGCACAAACCACATGTGGCCCTCCTACCTCCCCAGAGAGACAGGTTGGGAGTGCTCCCTCACATCTCCTCATTCCGCTCACACTTGATCATTATAATTCTGCTACATGTGGGGCAGCTAGGTGGCGCAGTGGATAAGCACTGGCCCTGGAGTCAGGAGAACCTGAGTTCAAATCTGACCTCAGACACTTAACACTTACTAGCTGTGTGACCCTGGGCAAGTCACTTAACTCCAATTGCCTCACTAAAAAAAAAAAAATTAAAAAAAAAATTCTGCTACATGAATCACTGATATTCTGGAGAACCGTTATTCTTTCTATTTGCATTGTTCTAAGCCATCGTGTTACACCGTGTGCCAGTTAGGAGGCAGATAGATGGCTCAATGGAGAGAACACTGGGCCTGGAGACAGGAAGACGTAAACTCAAATTTGGCCACAGACACATTAGGTGGGTGTGACCCTAGGCAAGTCACTCATGGATAGTGTGGTCCACAAATGTCACAAAGAGCTGGACAGAAATAGACAACTTCAGCAACACAACAAGCCATTCTGTATACTTTCCTCTTGCCTCTGTGTACTTCTGTGTACTCTGCATCAGTTAATGGAGAACTTTCCATGATTCTCTGTAATCATCAGATTCATCATTTCTTGCAGGTCCATAATACTCCATTACATTAATGTACCACAATTGGTTTTGACATTTCCTAGCCAATGGGCATTTCCTCTGTTACCAATTCTGTGCTACTACAAAAGTACTGTTATAAACATTTTGATGCAGGTAGTGACTTTCTTCTTATCCTTGGCTTTCTTGGGGTATAAGTCCAGTAATAAAGGATATGGAATTTTTCACTTTATTTGCATAATTCCAAATTGTTTTCCAAAATGGTGGTACCATTTGACAGCATCACCAATAATGTATTAGGTGCCTATCATTCCACAACTCCTCCAATATTGACTAAACAAATATTATTTGTAATATCTATTGCATAGAATTGTTGAGAAGCTAAAACAAGATAATGAATGTAAAGCAAATTGCAAAGGTGAAAGTGTTATTTAAGTGTGTCAGACATTATTCTACTTGCAGAGCACTAACAATATGCAGTAATTTCAATGTATATATTAAATGCATATTTAATAGAAAACATAAAATATGCCAAGCTTTTTAGAAGTTTGATGACCTACTTTGTTTTTTAGTTAAATTTTTTAAACTAAGCATTTATTTCCTCTCTCTCCCATCTCCCCACCCCCCAATTTAGAAAGAAAAAAACTAATTACCAAAGCTTACTTTGGAAAAGTCCCAAACACTTAAGGTCAATCTATACTTGAATAGATTTGTTTGTTTTTTTTTCTCTAAAATCACATATATCACAACATGAACAAGTATTTTCAAGTATAGCATATTAACATTTAGAAATTATAGAAACAAGGAAAACATCTTATTTTTACAAAATTTCATGAAACAGATATGTATATTGAACAAAGTCATGCTACATACGATTTATGTTCATAAAAAGACTGCATTCTAGTAGCTATGAACTTCTTGGGCAAAAAGTTATTAGCTTTTTCCCCGGTCTTCCTGAACTGATTTTTGCTTTGGGTTAATTAGGGTATTATAACTTGACATTTATTTGTCAGGCAACTCTCTCCAATTCATCCTTAGGGAAACCTTTAGTATAGATTGTAATTAAAAGGAAGCATAGAAGAAGTGGGTTTTAAGAGGGATTTGAAAGAGGAGTTTATAGGCTTTGAAGACCAGGAAGGAGAAAATTTCAAGTACTATAATAAGCATGGATGAATATACAGAGAAGTAAGAGAAACTCATTGGAGGCATTCAAATCGAGCCTGGATGATACTTGCTAGAGATGCTGTAGAGGAATCTGAGGATTTAGAGATGAAATAAACCTTTGAGAGAGAAGCTAGGTGGTGTAGTGGATAAAGCACTGGGCCTGGATTCAAGAGGATCTGAGTTCAAATCCAACCTCAGACACATGACTCTTACTAGCTGTGTGACCCCAGGCAAGTCATTTAACCCTCATTGTCCTGCCCTCCCCCCCCCCAAAAAAAAGAAGTAAACCTTTGAGATCATCTGGAACAACTCCCTTAGTATATGGATGAGGAAATTAAGGTTAAAAAAAAAAAAGTAAAATGACTTGTCCAAGATCACATGTCCAGTAATATAACTGGGATTCAAAATCCCATGTTAAAGGCTAAAATTCTAGTTTAACTGTCTAAAATATCTATTGAGTGGTCACCAATAAATTATAAGCTTTAGCAAGAGTTAGACTTTTAAGCATTTATTAAGGAGAATAAGAATTTGGTAAAGACAGAGAGAAAGGCCTAGATTCCTATCTATTAAAGGGAGAGCGCATTTCTAGCTCCCTTCTCCACCAGTGTCCTCAGGAAAAGAGAGAATCAGAGCGCCAGGCTCCCCCTTCTTCCTCCCACCAGCAAACATCACTTCCTGATGCCAAAGAAAAGACGCATGGTCTTGCCCTCAGAGATGTTCACCTCATTTCTACAGTAAGTCTCCAGCAGGTGGCGTCATTCCAATGGTTACACCCACAAGGTAACATACACCAAGCAAGGGTGGGACAAGATCACATTGAACTTCCCTCAAAACTATTAATATTTATACGATTTTCATATGGGATATGGTATACCAATAAACTTAATCATTACTGTCATACTACTAACACTACCAATGAGACCTCATTATTATTGCTAATTATGAACACAGAAATATATATATATAAAACAAGGAGATTGCACTAAATAATTTTAATAAACCCTTTAAAATTATACTATTATTTTATATATCTTTTATCTGATTCATAAAGATTCAAGGATACTCAAAAAGGCAATTTTGAGGGGAGAAAATAAAATAATAATAATCTTAATGACCTGACAGGTTAAATAAGAAAAATATAAACATGAAGCAACAATTTTAAATGTTTCCTATGTATTGGTATAAAAATCATATTCAATTCAATTAGCGTTTTATTAAGTGGCTATTATGTGCTAAGCATTGGGGATACGGACAAAAATGAAGCTGTTTCTGCACTCAAGTAGTTTACATCCTACTGGGGGTAAATAATTTATACGTAGACAATGAAACATAAAATATATAAAACTAATCTTCTTGGGAGAGAGCACAGGCCTATGAAGTACACATTCCTGACAAAGATTCAGGTTCCAGAGGGCACAGAGAAAGGTAAGGTGGAATAGGATAGAGATGTGGAAGGGAGGCTCAGAGTAGGGCATTTAAAGGAGTGGAGAGGGGAAACAAGGCAAAGAACCTTCTGCCTAAGGAACATACACCTGAAAATCCAAAGGATCTGAGTGGAGCCATAGAGCAGCAGCAGTTATGTGGTTTGATGATCAACCCCTGAGGTAAAGGCAGACAAAAGAGTAACTATAGCTCTGTTCCATACTGAAGAGGAAATACATTTTTACTCAGGCTATTTACATTAAAACACATTCATAAGGGGGCAGCTAGTTGGAGCAGTAGATAAAGCACTGGCCCTGAATTCAAGAGGACCTGAGTTCAAATCTGGCCTCAGACACTTGATACTTACTAGCTGTGTGACCCTGGGCAAGTCATTTAACCCACATTGCCCTGAAAAAAAAAAAATCCTGGGGGCAGCCAGGTGGCACAGTGGATAAAGTACTGGCCCTGGAGTCAGGAGGACCTGAGTTCAAATCTCACTTCAGACACTTGACACTAGCTGCGTGACCTTGGGCAGGTCACTTAACCCTCATTGCCCCACCCCCACCCTGTGCCCCCCAAAAAAGAATCAACCACTATACTATCTAAAATCCATGAGCAAAAAGGAACTTGGAGAATATATCAAACTAGAAATGAGTTCCTAACTTGTATAACTTTGTTAAGCTATTTTAAATCTGAAATAAAATAATTACTTTTTCATTCACTTACTAGTTTATAAAAGTATGGCTGGTGAATGAATAATAACATATCTTTTACTTTATAAAATTCACATAGTATTTTGATACTAAATCAGGTTCCCCATTTAATTAAATACATTATGTTTTCTGCTGAATCATCCACTCCTTTAGTCAGAGGTCTTGGGACTTGTGGTATTTCAAGTTTATTGTATTCACTTTGTTATAGGGAAGATAGAATGCCATATTCTCTTTAATATTAAAAAAAGAAGAGAAGAGCAACCATAGAATTAGCAGCAGAAAAGGCCACAACCTGTAAGAAGCATTCACTAGACATCTCCCATCACCCCTTCACCTCTCCCCATTTTCTTGTACACACTCAGTCATAAACAGACTCAGGACAGTCCTAGCGAGTTTTCTTTTGATAATCCCTTTTTAACTGTTTCTGTGTTGATCTTTTTCAGGGTTCTTAGGTCCTTTTTAATGGCATGTTTTCCTCATGAATGGTTAAAATTCAGCTTCTGCTCATTTTGGAGATGGGAGTCAGGTGAGGTTTATTGAGAGGGGGGAATAAAGGGAATTATTTCACTCAGGCTCATCACTAATGCTTAGTCTTTGACTACTTACAAATGAACAACTCAAAAGCCAGACAGATATGTGACTGCAAAAGAATCATGGAGGGTATGCTGTGGCAAGTCTTCAAAAATATATAAACACTTTCAAATCTAAAGTTGGAGGCTCCTACAAAAACATTTAAAAAATAAACAAACATACTAGTAAGGTGATGATACTTCAATTGAATAGGAAGTCCGTATTAAAATGCAATGCACATTTCTGTTCAAAAAAGGAAATTAATGAAGATGAAATAGGTGCTTTCTATAAAATATTTACATATATGATGCCCCAAATCCACTATGGTTAGTCACCTTTCTGACTTTGAAGAGCCCTCTATTTACATATCTTTCTCTTTGCATGTGCGTGTGCTTGTGTGTGTTTTGTATATATTTTTAACAGTTGACAGCTGTTTTAGAGCATACAGAGAAGCCAAGCTGAATGAGGGTCTTGATTACTTCAAGATTAGCTATCTCAAGTTTCTATTCATTTTAAGTGTTGTTAGTGCGAAGAGTCATTAGTCACTTCCTTGTCTCATAGAACATCAGCATACATTTACATTGTTAATGAACATTTGGGGTAAATGAATTAATGGCACTTTTAAACATCAATTCAGTCCTAATAACTCTGTATGTCAGAGAAATGTTAGGATAGGATATAAACGAAAAGCCTTTTCAGTCAAGGTAACTAAGCATTCCTACAAACAATAACAGGTAAAATTAATTTAAAATGTTTTTGTAACAGGGTTTAAAAATCTCTATTTTCAGAGAAATAGTTAGGATCGAAATTTATACTTAACCCCCTACACCCTCACAAAACTGTAATGAGAAATACACATATCAGCAAGAAACAAAAGTCATAAATTTGGGGTAACAATATCTTATGTTGATCATAATAGTCTTACTTATTTTCAGAGTTAATTAGCTGAAGATCACTTAGTTTTGAGAAATTATTTCTTACATAATTTTGTTCATTTTATTAAAGAAAATTCCTTTGAAAGTATGGCATATGTTTGCAACTCAAATTTTAAAATATTGCACTATATTCTAATTATCTCATATGGAAAACCTGAAAGGCATGGGAGCACAGTGAATAAGAGCAAGGAACATCTGCATTCAAATCCTGCCTCTTCCTACATAGCATTTCTATGCCCATGGACAAGTAAATTACACTCCCAGAGTCTCAGGCAACTCTTTAAGACTATGAATCACATAAGAGGTTTTTGCCAGCCAAGAATTTCCAAACCACGAATCCTCTCTCTATACAGATGAAATCACAGATCCAAACTCCCTCACTTTAAAAAAAACCAACAAAATTCTAAGGAAGCAACTAAATCATTGATAGTTATTTTATAAAGTTCTTAATGCATCAAAAATACAATTATTAGGACATCTGGTAGTATAAAACATTATTTTCAATAGCAATAGTGACATTACTTTCAATACTGTATTGAAAGAGAATATACTTAATTCCCATAGAAATGTATTTCTCAAATCACTTAAATTAACCAAAATCCAACCTACTAGGTAGATAAATGAATAGAATATTAAAATTACAGAATGCAATAAGGACATGTTTAAAGAACAATTTGGGTTAAGTGGACAAGACATACAAAATAGATATTTTGACTAATTTAAAAACATTTTTATCACATAATCCTGTGAGGGTAAGGGGAACATCACTGGTATCTATGTAGCTGACCAGCCTCTAGGGTTACTGTGTATCTCTAAGAATTTGCTGAATATTTTCTTGGAGAGAATAAAATTTCTAAGAAGCTTAAGTTTATTATTTAGTTCCTCTTAATAAATTATGTTATAATTACTAACAAATAATTAGAAAAGGAATGGAATATAGAAAAGAATTTAAAGGCGGTTCCCTCAGTAATTATAGGGTATTCTCACTACAAATTAGTTTAATAGGGGAAAAAGGTTTGATTCTACTACTGTTCACTTAAAATCATAACTGGACCTTGAGAGTTGCAAAGAAAACTAGAAGCAAACAAATTTTTATCCTTATATAACTTAAGCTTTGGGGAAAAAAAACCTTACATACAAAACAAAACCCCCAAAAAGGTTGATTTATTTTAGAAAAACCAATTCCTAAAGTAGGGAAAAGAAGTTGGACACAGCCCACTTTGCATTTCTACATTTTTCTGCTAAAGTCACAGTGTGGTTTATGATTTTAAAAGGATGACAGCACATTAAACATTTGGCTAATGTTTCTGTATGTAATTGAAAGTTGACTTTTTGTGGTTTTCATTAGTGTCACAGTGTACTACGTATATTCTGTGAAATGTTCTTCAAGTTACCTTGCTCAGCCTCATTGGGAGAATGAAACAAATTATGACAGGCTTCGCAATCGTCAGAGTCTCATCTAAGGTTCTCCAAGGATAAAGGGGAAAGCACAGGAATATAAAACTTACCTTCAGACTTCAAGTAACCCAGCAAAGGATCAATGCCAACTTCTTGTTCTTCAACCTGCAAGGGGTGACGAGTTTCAGAGAAGGAATGAAGCATAGCTAGCAATGGCAACTATCACCCAAAGTGATGGATATCTGGAGGAAAAACAAACGCACAACTGATCACTATTATTTCTTAAATGATAATCTGAAAAACAATCATAAAATGGTGGGATTAAGAGTCAAAGGGAGTACACAACCCTGAGGCACAAAGAAGTGAATGGGTATGTTCAAAGTCGTCTAAGTAGTAAAATAACAGAGTGGAATTTGAAAGCACGACTATGACATTACCCCTGTACTCAATCAACTCCAGTGGTTCTGTTTTTACCTCTCCCATGAAAGTGAAACTCCTCACTTGGGTACTTAAAGCTCTTGGGGGAAGGGGGACCTTTACTCCTCTACACACACTCTGAGCCGAACTCTCATTCTTGGCTCCGTGTGCTGTCCCCTGCATCTTAGCTATGCAAGCTGCTACGCACCTCCCAGAGTTCATGGTTTCCTTGAAGATTTGACATTTTTAAGTGCCACATTCTGCAGGTCATTTTTCCTGGTGTCGCTACAGAGACTGGTACCTTTCCCACAAGGTTATTTTGCATCAACCTTAGCTGTAATGTATATAGATATATGAAAATGTCTATCTAGATATAGGTACACATACATGTATATGATACACATATGTTGTCTCCTACATTAGAAAGTAAGCTCCTTGAAGGCAGGAAGTGTATCATTTTGCTTTTGTGTCTCTAGGGCCTAGCACATAGTGGGTGCTTTTTGGATGAATCATGATTGTGATTTATAGCATATAAACCAATCCTTCAACAAATTAAGAAATGCTGATGGGTCCATAAATTCACGGGAAAGTAGGTTCAATTATTTTGTTCAACTGAAATATAAATTTCAATCATCTTCCACAAATTAGTTTTATTAAAGTGATTTCATTAGTATCATTTTTTCTACCAATCAGGATTTTCATTTCTCTACATTTGGTCAAAAAAAGAATTAAAGAATGAAGCTGGGGCAGCTAGATGGCACAGTGGATAGAGCACCGGCCCTGGAGTCTGGAGTACCTGAGTTCAAATCCGACCTCAGACACTTAACACTTACTAGCTGTGTGACCCTGGGCAAGTCACTTAACCCCAATTGCCTCACTAAAAAAAAAAAAAGAAAAGAAAAGAATGAAGCTAAATCACTGCATCTTCTAGTATTTCAGAGACCTTAAATATTTCTAGAACCCTTTTATATTTTATTAAAGTAAATTAAATACTATTTTCTTCATTTAAAAATATGCCACAAAATGAAATCCATTCTCTCATTTGTTTTTCAAAAGGATGTGACCTTTACACAAGAGAACAGTAACGTTATTACATTAGAAAACATTTTATTCACTTCTTTCTGGGCTGTCTTCAAGTGGACTCATGCCAAATTTGTTCAGAGAAGAGAATTTGTTCAACTGCAGTTTGTGAATAATTATAAAGCTACTTTCTCATAGTGCTTTAAGAATGACAGATCACCTAGCTAGAGCCTTACACACAGTAGCTACTTCCAAATGTCTGTTGAATTGCACTGAATGAAGAGAACTGATGATCACAAGCATCAATCACAAACTCTGCATATAGGGCAGATTCGACAATAGTTGGATTTATCAACAGTGGGCAGAAGGAAGGCAGGGTGAGGTCACAAATGAACAGATCTACGTAAATTTACTTCAGGATTATCAAATTAGTCATAAGGCAACTAAAAGACTAAAACTATTTATTTTACTGTTTATGTTTTCTAAATGTACTTTCTACAAAGTTCTACCCTTTCCAATGCTGTCAATTTTCCTCACTACATTACCAAAAAATTGTATTTAAATAAGTACTAGTACCTTGTACCAATGGGTTTTTGTTTTGTTTTGTTTTGGGTGAGGCAACTGGGGTTGTGACTTGCCTGGGGTCACACAGCTAGTAATTGTTAAGTGTCTGAGGCCGGATTTGAACTCAGGTCCTCCTGAATCCAGGGCCAGTGCTCTATCCACTGCACCACCTAGCTGCCCCCCCCTTCTTCTTTAAGGGGTGTATGTAGTAACCCATGCATATGGGCAGAAAAAGCAGTAACAGGCAGTAGAGTGGTTGGTCAAATAAAAAAAATACAACTGAAACCACAAATCCTAAGCATTTGTTTTCTTCTTTACTTGATTTCATTGAAAAGTTGTTCTTCGTACCATGGAAAACAATCTGACCCATTCTTATGACTGAATTTCATGACAACTTGTTGGCTAGTTTGGGTGAAGAGCTGCCATCTCATGTCTTGGCAGAGCACAAAGTGCTCTGGGTTTCTAGGTTATAGTTCTAGTTCTACCCAACATAGCTGTATAACCTTGAGAAAGTGACATCACTTCTCTGGGCCTCAGTTTAAATAATCTCTCAAGTCCATTGTCCTCTAAAAGATTTTATACTTTATGAGCTTTAAGAATTACTTCTGTAAGTACAGTTAACATAAATTTAAATAAAATCCGGAAAATCTAGGAAACCAGATTTTGTGTGTGTGCTATTTGGCTATGATAAACACATGACAAGTAAAGAAACGAACAACCAAGATTTATTCAAAGAAGTTATTTCTAAAATGAAATAAAATCAGTACAGATTTTATTCTACATCTACAATATCGTACAATGAAAATTGCTATCTATGATGACAACCCAAAAGATTGCAAGATACTGAATTTTGTCCCAAATCATTAATGAAAGATTAGAATCAGTATAGTTTGCTAAGTAGCTTTCATTTTAGTCTAGTGATTTGAAAATTGGTATCCCCAAATTTAAATATGATAGTTGACTTGAATAGTATGACATGTCTTACTTAATCAGAATATTAAACTAGCTAAACCTATCACTTTACAATAAAAGTACACATCTTAGTCTTTGGTTATGTCTGCTGCTACAAAACTCCAATCTCACTTGGGGACGGGGATCTAATCTTTATTCTTTTTATAAGATTTTACAGTTACAAATTGCTTTATATTATTTAATTTCAATCAGTTAAAAAAATATTTATTAACTCATGTCTGGTACATTGTGCTATGCTGACCACTTCCCAGAATTCTCCTCACAATGTCATCTGCTTTTACAGTCATCAACTTTACCCTCCTCCCATCAAGACCTAGATTCCTCCCATGGGTCATAAAATAGGTGAGCTTTGGCTTTATTTTTCTCTGACCATCATTTCCTGAGATCTCTCCATGTTTCCATGTACCCTCTACCCCTTTTCTAGCATTCCTCTATGTACTATCTTAACCCATTGCTTGTATTTGCATTTACAGCACTTAGCACAGGTCTCTGCCCATACTAAATTGTCTGTTTACTGATACAAAGATAAAACAAGAAAGTGCCTCCTCCCTCATCTAAGTTACATCAAATCAGACTTCCACTAATCCAGGGAGGTAGTACAAATACTACTATTCCTATTTTGCAGATAAATCAAAGAAATTTATTTCTTCTACCTCATGTACCAAGTAAATGGGAAATCTTGTGAAGTGGTTTTTTTTTAATTTGAAAAAAAGTTTTTTTAAAGATCAAAATGAGGCAAACTAGTAAATGCTTTCAAAACTTTTTTTGGACTAACTTGAATCTTTTACTCCCAGTCAGTTTACAACTACAGCTTTTGTCTATAAAACTGGACAGTATATTTTAAAAGCTTCATGGTTCATCAGTATTATTTCAGAAAGTTTAACATGGATAATGAATTTTTGACATTTATTTTTATATGCATTTTTAAGTAGTTTTTTCTACTTATAAAACCATTTGCCTTAGTTTCTTAGAAGACTGATAAACAAATTTTAAAAATTAAGAACATCTCAAAAAAAAACCCCAAAACAAAAAAGAACATCTCAATTTTTGATACTTTTCAAATTCACATTAAATTTAAAGCAAAGTATAAAGCAAAATATTGATGTACTATGACTAACCAAGAGATTATTCCTTCAAAAGCAGTTAACTTTTATATAAATATATTTATTATGATCATTTATTGTGGTCAAAAGAAAATTAATTGTTAAAATACTTCTACATAAGATGATTCTTTTTTTTAATGACAAGATTGTAATAATGATAATTAACACAAATAAGTTAATAAAAACTGTGGCTAACTATTTAAAAGAGACTTACTGATATCTTGAAATCAAATAAAATGGATATTTAACATAAGATGATTCTTACCCGAAAAATTCTTTCCTAAATCAGCACTGCAACTAACAAGTAAGGCCTATGCCTTTAAATTGTCTTCTCTCATATGACACAGTGGAGAGAGAATAAATTCAGGACAGTCATCATTTACTAAGTAATTACACTAATACACTTATTAAAATATTTCTCAAATTAAAATTTAGAGCTTAATGACTAGCTCCTGAATTCATATCCTTGTAGGGGTAAACATTCAAAATGACATTAAAAGTATTAATGTGGGGATGGAGGAAACCTAATCTTTCAATTTCAGTAAGGGAACAACAATATAAAACTAGACAGAGAACAACATTCCTTTGAGTTACAGCACCAGAAGAACTGAATTTGCTTCATTCGTTTCCTATAAATCTACAGGTGACTGTGCTCTAAAATTTTAATGCCACTTTAGCTACCAGTATATAACTTGAAGAAAAAAGTACCTGCAAATTTTTTTTAAATGAAAAACTAACTTTACAGATGAGATCATATGACAAAAATTGGATCAAATGACTGAGTCATATGACTTGCAAAATCAGTTATTTTCCTACAAGGTTAAAAATGATCATCTAAAAGGAGGAAATTCAAATGAGAATGAGTAATGGACTCTAGAGAAATAGAATGAGTGGAAATGGACAAGATTTTAAGACAAAGGCTTTGCTGAAAGACAATGTGGGGCAAATAAAAAATGAAATTTTCTCATGTTTCAAAATGAAAGAATTGTAAAAATATAACAAAATGGGTAATCAAAAAAAAGTTAAAGTGAACAGCTTTCACTTCTAAAGTGAAAAGTCTGCCCCTCTATTTACAGGATCAAATAAGTTAATATTTGTATAGCACTTTGAAACCTTAAAGAGCTATATAAAGGATAGCAGTTATTATTATTAATTAAAAAGCATTTATTACGCACTGATACAAAGACAAAAAATAAATTTTCCCTTCCATTCTTAGCAAGATCTAAACTACATCCACAATGTGTGTCAAAGAGGAAGTCTCCTCAGCCAAAAAGGAAGGCAGAGGAGAAGAATAAGGAAAGGAAACCAACTGTTGGCATTGTTGACACAAAACAAGTGCTTAATCAGTTTAATTTTTCATCTCCCAAAGGAATCATACAGACAAAATCTCTGGAAAAATAATCTATTCCCAATGAATATTAGACTCCATATATTCACATATTGTTCCTTCGTTTACTGTTTCTAATATTTGGGCATTCAGTTAGTATTCTGCATTATGCTGTTCTAAAGACATCCATATTCAGAGAATAGCTCTGATAAGCATATTTCACTCATTTCAATTCTTGATGGATGATAAACTTACAAGTCAAATGCCGAAATTACTATTATTTTACAGAAGGATATCAGATAAGAAAAGCATCTCGAATGGACTACTGCCAGAGTGTGAAAAAATGTGACACAACACCAAAAGAAATATCAAATACTTCAGGTAGGGCTTTTTGGCCATGAAAACTGTGCATAATCTGAGAAATGGCATCTTAGATGATGAAAATAAGGGTTGAGAGAAAATGCATCCGAATGAAACTGAATCCTCATAATTAGAAGATGGATGATAAATTGGTGAAAATATGAAAAGTGTGTGTGTGTGTTTGTGCACGTATGGGTATGAGGGGGATATAACTTAGTCATGTTAGCCAAAGATGAATGAAGTGCTGTGAAATACAATGTTCTCCGATTTTATTCAATAAAAAGTCCCTCCACTTGAGCTCCTGTCTGTCAATCGTTAATACAAAAGAGTTAGATTGGACTTTAAATAAGTTAATTAAGTATTAAAATCAATCATCTGAAAGTCTTAATATTTAATATTGTTAGATTGTATATCAAAGTGGTTTGATTATTTATTTACTCCAAACCTTTTCAGAATACTTCATGTGGCAATAGGGGGTCTGTATCTCACAAGATAAATGCATTTACAATGCCAAATAAATTATATATAAAAGCATTTGTCTTAATACATGTCATTCAATATTAAATATCACCCATTGGTACCACCCTGAAACTTTAATCCATTTTTATCAACCACACATTTGTATTATTCAAATGCTGTCTACTAAATAGTTGTCTCTAGAGCTACACTGAGGATCTACATATCTAAGAACAATTATCACAGGGAATTTAAAGCACATTTAACCCTATACTTGTCATATATTATCAAGACAGCATACTCCAGTAAAGAATCAGTTGTGAATTAAAATTCCAGACATAAGAACAACATAACTAATCAGAAATGAGCAGAAAGTGATGATTATTTGCACACATTCTTCTAAAATTCAGATGCTATAAAGTCATAGCAAAAAGTAACTTTTGAAAGATCAAAACAACCATAAGCAAATTAGGAGAGTAAGGAATAGTTTACTTGTCAAATCTACAGAGAAGGGAAGCATTTATGACAAAAGAGACAGTAAGCTTATGAGATGTGAAATGGATAATTTTGATTATATTAAGTTAAAAAGGCTTTGCACAAACAAAACCAATGCAACCAATTAGAAGGAAAGCAGAAAGCTGAGAAACAATTTTTATAGCAAGTTATCAAATTTATAACACTACAAGTCATTCCCCAATTGATAAATTGTCAAAGGATATGAACAGGCATTTCTTAGATAAAGAAGTTAAAGCTATCTATGGTTATATGGAAAAAATGTTCTAAATCACTATTGATTAGAGAAATGCAAATTAAAACAACTTTGAGGTATTACCTCACATCTAAGGGAAATGATAAATGTTGGAGCAAATGTGGGAAAATTGGGACACTAATGCATTGTTGCTGGAGCTGTGAACTCATCCAACCATTCTGGAGAGTAATTAGGAAATATGCCCAAACAGCAGTCAAATTGCGCATACCCTTTGATCTAGAAATACCCCTAGTAGGACAATATCCCAAAGAGATTGGGAGAGGGAAAGACCTATTTGTAAAAATATATTTATAGTATCTTTTTCTGGTGGCAAAGAATGGGAAATAGAGGAGATGCCCATCAACTGGAAAATGGCTGGATAAATTGTAGTATATGATTGTAATGGAATACTATTGTGCTATAAGAGATGATGACAAGCAGAAGGATTTCAGGAAAAAAAAACAAAAACCAAAAAACCTGGAAGACTTACAAGAACTGATGCCACCTGAAGTGAGTAGAACCAGGAGAACACTGTAGACAGTAACAGCAACACTGTATGATGATCAACTATAAATGACTTAGCTATTCTTAGCAATGTAATGATCTAAGACAATTTCAAAGGATTCATGATAAAAATGGTATCCAGAGAAAGAACTCATGGTGTCTGAATGCATGCTATATTTTACTTTTTTGCATGTTTGTTTTTCTTTAAGTCTATTTCTTATTTCACAACATGACTAATAAGGAAATATGTTTTACATAGTTACATATATACAGCCTACATCAAATTATTTATTGTCTTAGGGAGGGAGGAGAGAAGGGTTACGAGAAAATTTGGAACTCAATTTTTTAAAAAATGAATGTTAAAAATTGTCTTAAATATAACTGGGAAATAATAAAATACTGTTAAAAAAAGAAAACTAAAAACAACTGAAATATTATGAAATGTTGATATCTTGTTTGCACAGCAGAATCCAAGGTCTTCTACTTGACTACTTTTGTAAATTTAGGATTCAGTTACCCACCCCAGCTATAAAATGAAGGCAGTAGGGCAGGGCTTGGGATGGGAGGATTTCTCAACTGTCTTCTAGTCTAAGCTTTGAATTACATTAGGCTTACTTCAAATGACAGCAGGCCTTTCTTCCAGAAAGGATTGATATGTAAAAAGGATGACTTTATATAAAAACCCAAATGAAAGCCTCAATACTAATTGAAAACAAAAAACAAAACACTACCCATAATTATTTTACTAGGTTCACTTAAATACCAAATATAACAGTTTGCCCTTCTAGCTTCTAAGAGAACTTTTTAAACAGAATTTTTTTTGTTACAAGATTATTGTCTTGTGTCTATATTTTAGTCATAAATCTGCCAAACAAGAAAGATCAGCTGTATGAACTTGGGCTAGTCAGTTCACTTTGAGACTCCATTTTCAAATTGTAAAGTCAGGCTAAATGATCCATAAGATATCTTGTGGCTCTAAAATTCTAAGATTCCAGAAAACTGTAGGCAAATTAAAAAGCCGAAAATTCATGAAGAAATGAAAAAAAAATCGAGTATAGGAGCTACTAACAACCAAATATAGCCAATAATTAATTTGGCTAAAATTTTTAAAAACTGATGATCATATGAACAAGGAAGGGCAGATGTATCTGTTTGGGCCACAAAATCAAATGTTCTGGTTGAATCTTTTTTTTTTTGAGGGGCAATTGGGATTAAGTGACTTGCCCAGGGTCACACAGCTAATAAGTGTTAAGTGTCTGAGGCACTCCTGAATCCAGGGCCGGTGCTCTATCCATGGCACCACCTAGCTGCCCCGTTCCAGTTGAATCTTAAGAGTCAAGCACATGGTAATGGGAAATACTTTAGAAGTAGGCTATCTATGCCTATGGGCTAGGGAAAAGCCTTAGGGCTACACAGACAGGCCTCCTTACAAAAAAGACTAAGGAAGGGAGATCAGGAAAGGCTTTGGGTAGGCATTGACATTTCAGTTGAGGGTTGGAAAAGAAAGGGATGCCAGGTGGTAAAAGTAAGGATGGAATGAATTTCCAGTGTGAGAAAATTATTACCAGGCCCCCCCTGCTGAGAGAGCCTGGCTGACCTTGACTTAAGGTTAGCCCAGGGTCAGGAAGTTACCTCACACAAGCCTTGTTCCTGGCAGAGAATCTGAACTCTGACCTCAGCACTTTCTATTCATGGACCGCCTTCAAGTCATGTCAATCAATGCTACCAGCCAATCAGCTTGGAGGGGGTGTGTTAAATTTGGGGAATATCTAGGAGACCATTTGAATTAGAGTGTGATACAAAGCTCCAGAATAGTAGAAAACTATCTAGAAAAGTTGGTGGGAAATAGATTGTGAAACATTTTAAGAGTCATGAAGTTTCTGTTTTATCCTAGAGTGTGAGAAAACGGGTGGTTGTCTCCTCTTAATGACAATACTCCTCCTGACCTGTTTGTAAGCCAAAGGTCTCAGATGCCCTCCTCCCCGTCAGGCTAACAAAATCACATGGTTCAAGGAGCCCTGGTCTCAATTAAGGTCTGCTCTGGAGTTGTGTCCATATAAGGAAGTATAAGGTCCACTCCGGAGTTATGCCCATACAAGGAAGAGGGGTGGGAATAGTGCATTCTGATTAGCTAACTTTTGCGCGTAGATTGTAACCCTTGACTAATCAGACCAATGATGAAAAGGGGAAGGGCCCATTTGCATTAGGGACTAGGGTATAAAACAGGGCCTGCGCGCCCTCTTTCTTTGCACCCACTAGCTGCACACTAGGGTACCCCCTTCTCACGTGAAGGAAAGAAAGAACCTTTGTCACATCGCTGCTGAGTTCCTGAGAATTACTGAGAAGAGGACGGATTTTCCCTCACAGAGAGAAAACAGGAAGTCACTGAACTTCTCTGAACAAGGAAGGGATGTGATTCAGTCTGATACCAGTAAACAATAGTACTAGTATTTTGGAAGTAGGGAGGATGATTGAGGAAGGCGAGAGACTGGAAGCAGGCAGGTCAATGAAGATGCCACAATGAGGACCTGAGGCAGGGTCGTGGTCCTCTGATCCAAGAGATGCTAGAGAGGTCAAAGTAGCAAGATTTAAGCAGAGCCTGTGTGATCTCCACCAGATGCTGGTGCCCTCCTGCCTAACACGACTCAGTATTTTGTAAATACTTTTACATATTGAGTCCCCCCGTTGAACTGAAGCTTTTGGGGGGCAGGATTTGTTTATTTTCCTTTTGATTTTTGTGTGCCAGGGCCTAGCATCCTGGTCTGGCATGCCACAGGTATATAAATGTTATGGGCCTGGGGTATGTCAGAAGTTTTCTGGGGGAACTCAGTGAACCTTGCCTTGAGAAGCTAAACCAAAGGACAGACACACCTAAAGAGATAAGTGGCAACTGATCTGAACTGTTTTAACTCCAAGACCACCACCCTTCATTTCCAGTCTCTCCCAATACTTGGAGAGATAATCCCATTAGGCATGGCTGCGGGGCCGAGGGGACAGATAACTCCAGAAATCAGGCTCACCTCAGTTCATTCCAGCTTTTCCCATCCCCCAAAAGCAGCCCCTCTCAGATTGATACCTTTGGGATGGTAAATTGAGCCATCTTTTGTTTTAATTCTTACCTAGCCCTTAGTCCTTGAATGTTCATGCACTCCAACAAACAGACCTGGAGATTTTAATTTAGAAATATCAAGGTCACCTGCTGCTCTATCTTTTTTTTTTTTTAAGTGAGGCAATTGGGGTTAAGTAACTTGCCCAAGGTCACACAGCTAGTAAGTGTTAAGTGTCTGAGGCCACATTTGAACTCAGGTATTCCTGACTCTAGGGCCAGTGCTCTATCCACTGTACCACCTAGCTGCCCCTCCTGTTGCACTATCTTGCCACAGGATTTTAATGACTTTGGAGGAGAGAACAAGGCTGATGACTTTGTGGCAGCCTAGCTTTACTCAAATGCAATTCAAGCAACAGTCTTCTTGACTGTGATATCATTGATCTTCCTGAAGAAGAAAAGATGAACAACCACCTTTTGAACTTTACTTCATACTTCAAGCCTTTAGATGTCCTACTGATGGAGGAGGCTAAAAAGGGTTAACAGATAACCCAAGATCTGAGTTCTAATCAACAGTAGCTAAAAGGGGTTAACAAATAAGCTAAGGCTTGAGTTCATATCAATGGTAGAAAAAAAGGGTTAACAGAGAAACTAAGGTTTAAGATCTTATCAACACTACAGTAACCAGAGGGTTCAAGTCCCTATCAACTAACACTATCAACAGAAGTCTAAGGGAGACAGTAACCAGGAACCATTAACCATTAATAGCCATTAATGTTCCTACATAACAGGAAACAGAAACTGCATCTAGAAACCAGATCTCACAGAGATATAGAGAGAGACCCTCTGGGTCTGCCAAGTTTAAACGTGGCTCTAGGAGCGTGCACAGAAAGACCCAATGTGTCCTTAGGTTCACCTTATGATGTTTAAATCCCAAAAACACACCCCTAGGGAAAAAGGTACCTACATTTGAGGATGTCTTAGGATTCCAGGAAGTCCAAAAAAGGATACGAACCTCCCACAAGGAGATTAACCTACTTTTCCCACTGAAAATGTAACCGTTTTCCTCTTCCTATTCGAGACACCTTCCTCCTGGGCAATTCTCCCAGTGGCCACAGTCCCTTTGGAACGCCTCACAATTAATTAGATCAATTGAACCCACCCCACTCCACTATGTTCTAGCCAAAATGGGCTGTTTCTAGCTATGCAATTTACTGCACTAACTTCTCTGAATGGTCTGAACACGTGACTCTTCTACTGAATCAACTCAGAGACTTCCTATTGCCTGAAGGATCAAATATAAACTCATCTGTTAAACCCACATAACCTGGACCGAATTGGTCTTTCCAGCCCCATTAGCCATTCTCCTCATGCCCTCTGTGATCCAGCCAAACTGGCATGCTATCCTCTCTACTCCTTATATAAGACACTGAATCTCCTGTTTCCATGTCTTTGTACGGGTTGCTCCCCATACCTGGAATGAACTCTTTTCTTACCCGGACTCACAGAGTCCCTCTCTTCTTGAAGTTGCAACTGAACCACACCATCTTCTGCATGATTCCTCTCTCCTTCCAACTACTGGAGTTCTTCATCCCAAACTAACCTGAATTAACTCTTTTGTATTATTTGTATTATTCACTTTGTATTTACCCTCTGCTCACATTTGAATACTGTTATGCCTCCCAACAGAACATAAACTCCTTGTGAATAGGGATTATTTCATTCTTTGTATTTTGTATGCGTATATCTCTTATGCTTAGCATAGTTCTTGGCACACAGTAGGATCTTAATAAATGCTTGTTGGTATGATTGTTTTTGTCTCTCTGTATTTGCACAAGCCTTCAATCAATTGTGGAATGCATTCCTTCAAATGGGCCACACAAAACTGTCAACTTACCTGAAGGTTAAGCTTAGGTTTTATATGCCACCTCTACCATGAAGCCTTCCCTAATAAGCCTAGAACACTATCTGGGTCTCTCCTTTGTCCATAACCTTTGACCTGGTATGCTTTTCTAGTAGTGCGCTGTTACAGAAAGAGAGAAAGAGGGAAAGAGGAAGGGGGTGGGGGGAGAGACAGAGACAGAGACAGAGAGGAGACAGAGAGAGAGGAGATGGAGAGAGAGGAGAATGAGAATGTTCCTATTCCTAGCACTCCAGAGGGAAATATAAACTTTTTGAGGGCAAAGACTATTCCAGTTTTTGTCTCTGTATCCCAAATATGGGAATAGTGCATTATAAATAATAGGTGTTAAATGCTTGTCAAAATAAAATTTTCACTAGATATATGGCAACAAATTTAATATAGGTTACCTAAAAAGTGCACTAAAAGTAGAGTTTGAAAGTATATGAGAATAACATCTGCTTTATATATCTTACATAAAGCAGACAACATCTTTGTGGCTAATCTTTTAATCCAATTTTATTAAAATATAGCCGACCCAAATAAGGTATGTTATTTCCATTTCCTCTTTTCCTTTCTTTTTTTTTTTAAACAGACAAGCCTTTAATTTTTCCTTTTTATTTACTTTTGCTAAATAAGTAAATTAAACTTTAACAAAAAATCCCTTAAAATTAAGAGAAAAACAAAAAAACTTTATTTTCAACATCAAACACAGAATGCACCCCCCAAACACACATATACACACAATGGCTTCTTTAAGGTTTTCATGACTTCCTCATTACTCCAAAAAAAAAAAAAATGTTCAGCAAGCAAATATTATAGTGATTTGGGGTGTTTCCTTCCCAAAAAATAAAAAGGGAAAGCTTATTAGAGTGAGAAATTTGCCTATTTGCAAACACTGGAAAAAAATTGAAGTTATCTTAATAATTTATTATTTAGATTGTCAATTATTTGTACCCTATGCTTCACCTCATCATTTCCTATTACATAACATTTGGTTATTACTTGGAACTTCAATGGTAAGGTGGACTAGCTCAAAGAAAGGATATAAAACTGGTCAATTCTTAGGTGTCCAAATAAATTTGATAGTTTGTTAATAACTACATGGAATATTTTGAAGTCATCTAATTCTCTTTTCCACCTGCTATGATAAAATGGGTAGAAAAGAATACATTTTAAAACAAAAACTGCCAGAATCCAAGTTACTGCATTCAAGTCTACATGAAAGATCTCATATTAAAGAAAAGACACAATTTTTAAAAACCCACTATGCCCAATAAAGTATTGGCACTGCTGAAGGATTATTTGATCATTACCTAAGTGAAAATTTTAAGAGGAAAGGTAAAGGGTGCATATTAAAGCAAAAGGGAAAATCATAAAAAAAAATGAGACAAGTAGAATTTCAGTAACATCTTTAACTCAGTTATGTATTGTACAGTGATGTATATTGTATTTATACATTTAAGAAAAATACATATTAACACATACTGCAGTAATACAAGATGAGTTACAGCAACTATACAGACCATTACTCTGAATTTCCTGACTTTTATGCATTTAAAATTTCAACTCCACAACATAAGTAATGCATTACTTTTGATGAAAATATGCAATGCTTACATACTCTTCTCTAAGCATTTTCTGAATATTTGATACAATAATAAAGATGATCTATTACTTCTTGTATGCACAACTCCTTTTAATAATCTGAAATCACAGACATTCCCTTTTAAAGATCCTCAGTATGGAATAGAAACAATTAAAATGTTAAAACTGTCAAAGTTAAAAATTTTTCAGAACAGTTTAAGTTACAGATGCTTTGACTACAGCTTCTGTGCCAGAGACTTGGTGTATGTAAAGATTAAAAACAGTTGCTTCTCTAAAGCACAAGATCCCCAGACAAACTACATATTATACTGCAGAAATTCATCAACTTGCTGATGTTTACAGAGAGACTATAGTCAGCTGAAAAGCACATATTACAGTAGCATGCAACATCACAAGAGGAAAAGACAGAGCTCATGGTTGGGCTACACCAATATAATAAAATTGCTTATACTGCCATAATTAATTGGCAGATATAATACTATACCAATCAAATTATCAAGGGAATAATTTATAGAACTAGACAAAATTTGGTAGTCTACAATCTCAAGGGAAATAATGAAGAAGAAGAAGAAGAAAAAAGGACCAAAAGGGACATAGTATTACCAGAATTCAAATGCTACATTACAGAGCACTAAACATTGAAGTTTCTTGGTGTGGCTTAAAAGGTAGAAAAGTAGATTGGTGGGTAAAGATTAGATAAACACAGCCAATAACAAGTCTCAAAACAAAGTTTCTAAGGGATATATATACTCAGGTTTACAAGAACTCCTAGGGAAAAATGGAAAGCAGTTTGGAAGAAATTAAGGTCCAACCTGGACAGCTGGGTGGCACAATTGATAGAGCAACAGGAGTGGAGTGAGCAAGATTCCTCATTCTGAGTTCAAATATTACCTCTGACACTTACTGTGTGTTAAACTGAACAAGTTGCTTAACCCTGTTTGCCTCAGTTTCCTTATCTGTAAAATGTGCTGGAGAAGGAAATGGCAAACCACTTGAATATTTTTGCCAAGAAAACTCCAGTGGGGTCACAAAGAGGCAGACATGACTGAAATGACTCAACAACAGGATCAAACCAGCATCCTACGCCATACATTACAACGTGCTCCAAATGGATACATGACTTAAAAATAAAAGACTATTATTTCAATTAGAAAAAAAATGCAAGGATAGCCCTTTTGAAATTATGATTAGAAGATAAATTCTCAACCAAACAGGGGGTTCAAAAGACAAAATGGAACATTTTGATAATAGAAAAAATATGAATCAAAATAACTAAAGAAAGAAAGGAGAAAATGGTTGACTAGGAAAAATCTTTGCATTAAATGTCACCCATAAAATTCTCAGTTTATATGGATTATAAGAGTTATAGATAGGTATTCATCAATTCCATATATAGTTTGTGAAAAATTCATGTATACATATGGAATTATGTGTCTATACAAATAATATATACAAGTAAAATACATGCACATGTATATATTAATTTGTGTAAAAATAAAGATCAAGGACTACCTCTCAATCTAATGGTCAAAGGATAAACAGCTTTCAAAGGAAGAATTGCAAATTTTTTAATGATCACAAGAAAGTCATATAGCTAAATCATTAATGATAAAATGACAACTTTGAAGTTTTACCTCATATCTTCTACATTTGCAAAAATATTTTTAGAAAGCAGAAAATGTTGGAGGGAGCTAGTGCATTAATCAATCAATTAATCAATCAGCAATCATTCACTAAGCTATATCAATACAATAAATAATGTACCAGACCCTGTGCTAAGAACCCGTCCCTCAAGAAGCTTACAGTGGAGGAGCTTAAATTCTAATATTAATAATAACTACTGGTGACACTGTAAATTGATTCAAGTATCTATATATCAGTTTGAATTATATAAGAAATAGCAATACATTCACATCCTCTATATACACCATGGATGTCAAAGACAAAAACAAAGGTCCAATATATAAAAAAAAATTTATCATAAAATATTTTGCGGCAGCAAAGAACTAGAAACAATGATTTCCCATTAATGGGAGGAATGGCTGCACAAAAGGTGGAATGAAAATGTAATTAAACAAACCTGCTATAAAAAAAGATCATTATGAGAAAACTAGAGTAACATAGGAAGATTTATAGGAGTAAATGCAGAGTGAAATAAACAGAAGCAAAATAATAATACAGATAATAACAACACTGACATTAAGGAAAAGATGACTAAAAGAAAGTAGGATTCTGAGCAACTGAAAGCCTAATAGTAGTCCAGGAGAACAAATAATACAACCTCCATCTGTATTTTTTACAAAGAGGTGGGGAACTATAAAGGCAGAATGTTGTATACATTATTAAACATGATCATGATACTGGGTGGTTTTTGTTTAATTGTTTAAATCAGTAGGATTGTAAATTTCTTTGTTTACTTTGACATGTGAAGATACATCCAAAGCTCTGTAGATACCATATGGCATTAAGGTATATCATGAATACATCTGGTTTGGTCTAGTATTTAGAGGTTCTCCTAAATATAACTTCAAAAACTAGGGATAGAATAGGAATAAGGAGTGGGACAGGAATAGGGATGGGGATGGGAGCTGGAAGAGTGATTTCAATGGAACTACTAGAGGGGAAACTATTTCAATGAAGTTGGTACTTTGTAGAGTTAGAGAGGTTGCACAGAGGACTGAGACATCAAGTGATCTAAGTTCACAAAGCTATTATTACATGTCATAGGCAGCACTTGTACTCACCAAGTTTGGTCTGCCTGGCTCTGAGGCTAGCTCCCTATCCATTACACCATGATGCTGTCCCTCATTCAATAAATATCATCCTTAATAGTATGTACCATTTAATGAAAATTGTCATGCCAATATAGCATGTCAAAAAGAACCTTAAACAGTTAGATCTGTTTGTAACTATGGACACTATCACTTCAGATATTGTGTATTAAAAATCATTTAAAATACTTCCTTCTCCAGAAAGCAGTCAAGTCGGAAAGTCTTTCTAAATGTCAGCATGAACATTATAAAATTATACAGAATGAAGAGAAAACAAGGTTTATAGTGCATATAAATACGACAGCCCATATTAGGCTGCATTTAATTACCAGTTCAAACAACAACCTGATCTAACCTTTGACAAGTAAAATAAATGTTCTGAATAATTTAACCAAAGCAAACATTTGCTGTTAATGTTGGCTAATTATAGTAAGAGTTAGGAAGAGAGTGGGAAAGAGGATGATTGAAAGAAAAAGATTAGAAAAAGAAAGACCCAGAAAAAAGGCATAAAAATCTACAGAATTTGCTATTGCTACTATTATTAATAGAAGAAATTCAGTTTTATAAATATAATTTATATAGATTGTAGGTCTAAATGTAGAATAAAATTGTTTTGTAAATACTCATACAAGGTATCATTACATTGAGAGAGATTAGCTATTTTTGTATCATGATGATCAAAAGTTAGCATGATAAAAACTGGATATGAATTTGGTGAAAACATGATATTCTAGAAAAAAAATTTATGTTAAAGGGATGGTTTCTCAGTAAAGAAAAAAGGTAACAGTGATCATAGAATCAACGTGATTTTATTAAGTATAGGTAGAGTGAGAAGATGGCAGCATGTTAGGAACTAGAGAAACCAAGATTCCTCATGAAATAAACACTGAGAAAGGGGTGGGGAGAACAGGCATCTCAAGAATCTCACTTTAATTGGAAACAAAGGACAATTTAAATACAGATACACACACACATACATACACACAGAGAACATAACATGAAAAGACATCAAACAGTAAAAATAAGTGAGGCAGGAAGAGGAAAAAGGAAGGCTTAAAAGGGAAAGTAGGTAGGTAGAGCAAAACAATCCCTAAAGCTGGAGTTTGGAACATGAAGCTAATGATTAAAAGAAAGGGAAGAAAGAGTAAAGGGTAAAGGGGCAAGCAAGAGAGAAAAGTAGCAATGGAGTAGAAACATACTATATCAATTATAGATCACTAACATGAAGGAAACACCTCTTTCATTATCTTCTTTTGGGGGCAGATTAACAGTCATAATCTTGGTGGTGAATGGAAAAGACCCATACATAAAACTGAAAGTGGATAGAAGAATAGATAAAAAAGCAGAACCAAGAATATGTGGTTTAAAAGCAAAATTCCCACAATATAAAGGTTGACATGGTTATAAATAAGAGGCTGGAGTAAAATCTATTATGCTTCAAATGAACAAAAAAGAAGGGGTAGCAATAATGATAAAGAGATAGATAATCAGGCAAAACATTATGATGACAATATATAATTAATCAACATCAATACTTAACATATATGCAATGAGTAGCATAGCTTATAAAGTAAAACCAAAATGCTTAGTGACACAATGTGTTTTTTAGAATCCAGAAAAATCTAACAAAAAAAAAAGTTAACAACTTAAGGGCCTAAATAAAATTTTAGAAAAATTAGAGATAACAGATCTCAGATGATTACTGAATGGGAACAAAAGGAGTTAAGAAATTCCTAAGTTATACATAGCACCTTTACAAAAACTGACCATGGAAAGAAAAGAAAACAAAAACAAAAACCCTCAAAAAAAAGTTAAACAAATCCTTTACTAAAGAAAATGCAATAAAAATTATAACCAAAATAAAAGGCTTTTAAAGAAAGCAATATAATCAGAGACCAAATAATTTAATCCTAAAGAATGGTGAATCCCAAAAGGATTAATATAAAGTTTCCCTTAAAAGAGAGAGAGAGAGAGAGAACACATCAAAACTAATGGACTCCAGCAAATGCAATCCCTAGGGGAAAATTTATCTGATAAACACTTATCAACCAGAGAATGAACAACAAGATGAACTAGCCAAGAAAATTTAAAAAAACAGAAAATCAGCAACAACTAAAAACTAAATAAGAATTTTGAAAATCAAATGAGATGAACAAAATTGAAAGCAAAAACATACAAAACAAAACAAATAAAAAGCAAAACTCTCATTGAACTGACAAAACTAGGAACTTTTTTTAAAGGAAAAAAACACCAACTAATAAAATACTTAAGCAGTCTAATTTTAAGGGGGAGTAGGGATCGAAGTGGTTGCCACCCTGTAAATAAATGAAGAATATACAACAATTTATGAGGAAGTAAAGGAAATTATCAGAAATTATTATGCCAAATCACACCAAGAGAAATGATAAATGAAATGGATAGTTACAAAATATATGAAATCCCTAATTTAACAGAACTAAATTGTTTAAATAACCTAATGTAAAAAAAATTAGTTGAACAAGCCAAAAATAATGCTCTTTACTCTCCCTCCCCACAAAAACACTCCAGAATTAGATGGTTTTACAAGTGAATTCTATCAACCATTCAAAGAATAATGAATTGCAATATTACATAAACATTGAAAAGAGGAAAACACTTTCAATGCTACAATTACATTTGTAGAACTAGCCAAAGAAAGACAAAACAAAGTAAAATATAGGCTGTTGAAAATTATAGTTTTATCTGCCTGTCTCCTGCAAAAAAAATCCCCAAACCTAATAAACAAATCAGAGAAATTAATTTTGTAGTATCTCCTACCAAAAAAAAACAACAACAACAAACCAGATCAGAGAACAAGTCTCCTACATGACAAAACCAGATCAAATAGGAGAAATACAGGAAAAATCAGATCAGAGACAGACAGAAAAAACATAATACCAATTTATTTTATCTCAAGAAGAAAGAAGCATGATCATGTGGAGACACCCTCCTAAGAAGGGAGCTCAGGGACTCCCTCTTTCTACAGGTATTTGAGGTTTCTTTGTTCACTAAGTTACAGGTTGTTGTCAATTACAGATCAGCCCAAGAGCAAACACTGTAACAAGAATGGATGTAATGCAAAGTCGTTTTAGCAGCACCATGATAAGATTACAGGATTCCAAAAAGGAGGATGCCCAGATATCCTCACAAGATAGGAAGGGACTTACTATGCTGAGGAAAGAAGTCACCAGGTAGGGACTTTTATCTGCTAGCTATCTGGGTTCAGTCTGGAGTTCAGTTGAAGGGCATTTTGCTCCTATTAACTCAGGATTTCATAAAAATACTCTTGGATAATAAGGCATCTCCATCAAATCCAGGTGTTCCATACATTCATATTAACAAGGCCAATATAAGTAATGAACATGATGCAAAAATGTCACATTAAAGATAGATAAAAACACTACAGTAACATTAAAAAGATTATTTACTATGATTTACATTAGAAAAGGATTGGTTCAAAAGAAGAAAAACTATTAAAATAAAAGACCAATAATAGATATATATATAAAAACCATGTAATTATAATCAATAGATAACTGTTTTGGTTTTGTTTTTTTTTTTACATATTACACGGGAATGTACAAGAATAAAAGGACCTTTCCTTGATATGGTTAAGTTGCATCTATCTGAAACCAATATCACAGGCAGCTGGTGGCTCAGTGGAGATGTTAAACCTGGAGTAGGGAAGACCCAAGTTCAAATTCAGCCTTAGACAATTTTTTAGCAATGTCACTCTCAGCAAGTCATTTGACCTCTGTTTTGTTCAGTTCCCTCAACTGTAAAACAGGAGTAATAAGGGCAGGGTTTTTGGTTCGTAAAAAGTGCTTATTAGCACAGTACGTAGAACATAGCAGGCACTACACTACATTATTCCCTCCCCTTACTCCCAGTTATACACCCTGTTAAATAGTTAGAAGACTTCCCCAAAAAGATCAAAGGCAAAAAAAGGGACAAAATGCTAGCTACAAGAAAAAGAAATCAAGGGAAGAAGCATATGCCAGAAGGAAACAAAGCTATCTCTTTTTGCAGCTGTGATGGTCTATCCAGATAAATAAAAAGATTCAAATAAAAATTAATAGAAATAATTAATAATCAGCAAACTTACAGGTTAATAAAACAAATGCACATAAATTATCACCATTTCTGTCTACTAGTCTGTCAACAAGTCTTATTAAGTGCCTACTATATGCCAAGTAATATACTGAGTGCTGGGTATACAAAGAAAAACCAAAAAAAAAAAAAAAAAAGGAACAATTCCTGGTCTCATGGAACTCGAAGTTAAGGGAGAGATAACATAAAAATATATATATATATACATATATGTATGTGTGTGTGTGTTTAATACACACACACATTTATTTATTTGTTCATTCATTCATTTATTTGTTTAAAGGGGGAACTTTATAGAAGATGGGATTTTAGCTTGGACATGAAAGAAGTAAGGCATGAGATGATGAGGATCTACATCAAGATGACTGCAGAGTCAGAGGAGAGAAGCAGGAAAATGGAAGAGATGCTATGAAGGTAGAAATAATAAAACTTGATTAATGATTGAACACTGGGGATGGAGAGTGAGGAACTGAGGATGACACCAAGGACATAAGCCTAGGAAACTTCCCTCAACAGTAATACAAAAGTAAGAAAAAGGAGAGAGTTGGTTTTTTTGTTTTGTTTTGTTTTGTTTTTAGTGAGGCAATTGGGGTTAAGTGACTTGCCCAGGGTCACACAGCTAGTAAGTGTTAAGTGTCTGAGGCCGGATTTGAACTCAGGTACTCCTGACTCCAGGGCCGGTGCTCTATCCACTGTGCCACCTAGCTGCCCCAAGGAGAGTTTGAGGGTGAAATTTTGAGAGTTGAGAGTTCAATTTTATATATGTTTGAGTTTGAGGTTATCTATAGGACATCAAGTTCAAAATACCCAGTGGGCACTTGGAAGATGCAAGGCAGAGAGGTTAAGGCTGGACATGAAGATCTGCATAAATGACAAATGAAAGTGAAATAATGGACATGGGGACCAGTTAGTTGGTATGATATGGATGACTATTTAGCAATGGAAACAGAAGGAGTGGTCAGACAAATAGAGAAGAACCAGGGGAGCTGATCAGTGTTACAAAAACCCAGAGAAGAGGGTTATCAAGAAGTCAAAGGCTGCTGAAAGGAAAAGAAAGATGAGGGATGAGAAAAGATCATTCCATTTGACAATGAAGAGACTGCTGGTAACTTCAGGGAGCCCTCTGAGGTGAGTGATGAAATCAAAAGTCAGACTTCAGAGATTTAAGAATAAAGTGAGAGAAAAAGTAGAGGCACAGATTGCAGCTAGCCTTCTGAAGGAGTTTAGCCATAAAGGAGAAGAGAAAAATAGAACAATGCCTATCATGGAAAGAAAGTCAAGTGAAAGTTGGTTTTAGGTTTTTTGGTGGTTTTTTTTTTTTTGGAGAATAAGGGAGATATTAGTGTGTTTGTAGACAATAAGGAAGCAGGTGAGTAGAGAGGGAGATTAAATATTAGAGAGTATGGCTAATTGAGAGGGTAATCTCCTGGACAATATAGGATGGGAGGGGATGCCTTATGCATATGGATGGATTTACACTGGCAAGGAGAAAAGTCACATCTTGATGTGAGAGAGAGTTGAAAGAGACAGTTGCAGAAGCCGTCTGAGTGATATGAGATATGGAGGACAGTATGTAATACCAACAAAATTGAGCAGGCAAAGATGGAGAAAATCCATTCAAAATAACTACCAAATGTATAAAATATTTTGAAGTAAATACACCAATAGATACTCAGGAACTATAGAAATACAACTCTTAACTACCATTTGTAGAAATAAAGGTAGTTCTAAATAATTGGAAAAATAGATTGTTCAAGACTGACTCTTTCTGATTTATTTACTTATCTAGTGCATTACAATGAAAACTACCAAAGGATTTCACAAACCGGAAAAAGAATGACAAAATTCACCTGAAAGAACAACAGGTCAGGATTCTCAAGGACAATAATGAAAAAAACTCGGAAGGAAGGGAGGCTATTAGACCTCCAACTATACTTCACAGCAGCAATCACCAAAATGTTATGATACTGGTTAAAATAGAATGAAATTGATCAGTGAATAAGTGAAACACAACATACAAAAGCAAAAAAGTATAGTAACGTGGAATTCAATAAACCTGTGAGGGGAAAGGACTCACTTTTAAAGGACAGAAGAACCAAAGTTCTCAGCCACTAGAGCCAGAAACAGTAGAAACCAAGCCTAGTGAGGAACCATCCCTGAGGAACAACTTGATGGCCTTGAGCCTACCAAGGAATCCACACCTCAGGAGAGACACTGTCCTGTAAACAAGGGAGCAATGTCTCCATGTGCTGTGTTAGATCCAAAAGCAAACTTGGTTGGGGAATGTTGGGTAGCAACAACTTTAAGCTTGAGTCTGATCTCCCCAGAGACCAAGGGGGTGTGTCGAGGGGAGAATGCTCCTCATTTTCAGGGGGATGTGGAGATGCTTTCTCTAGACTTTATTATGTCTTCTGGGTAAATATCCCTTTATAAAAGTTAATTGGTATTAATTAATTGATATTTGGAAGAGAGTAAGAAGTCAAATGATATTGGTGGGAACACCATACAGAGGGGTTCCTGAGTTAGGGTATCAGAAATACACCCCCTCCAATCCTTCATGGTTGATCCTAGAATCCTGAGAGGAGTAGCCTGCGACCTATTCAAGGGATCCAACCTGCCAGGGTGAATGGGAATTGGGAGAATGAGCCCAAAAATGAAGGAATGTTAATAAGGAAATTGATACAGTATAGATCTTCCACAAGTAGGGCATGAATAACGTCCATAAATGGATTAAAAGAGCTGTGTTGTCATGACTTCCACAGAATACTCTAACAAGTCAGCTCCACAATGGGCAAATGAAGCCACTCAAATAGCAACAGGAGCCTCTGTTGACACCTAGCCTTCATACCTAACTAATCCCAAATTTATTGGGACTTCAGAGACAGGCAGAACAGAGGCCAGGGCAACTGCATAGAATCTTAGGTGAGAACCATGGTACCATTTGATCAAATGTGAAATTACCCACCTAACAATGCTGTGTGAATGATATTCTTGTTGTTCTGAAGAAAAACATCCAGTTACAGGTTAAAGAATAAATTCACAAATTATAACTAAACTATAAGAGAATCAGATTGCTATCAAAACCTAATGTGTAATACAGTACAAGGCTCACAACTATTTATTTCAACTTAATTAAATGGTATAATAGAAAAAGTATGGAATTTGGTAGTCAGAAAACCTGGGTCTAAAACCAAATTATATTACTTATTACAGCACAATGGGTGGGTGAAATCAAACAGAGGTTAGAGTTTGGCCAGACAACAAAAATGCCATGGTCATCCAGTAAATCCCAGGCTATAACCAGTCATCCTGACTTTTGTCTTGCCACTGGACTTCAATGACTGTGGAAAAAAGAGTGAGACTGACTTTGTGAAACCACCGCTTAAATCCAATTTACAGACAAGTTAAGACATTACCACGTGATGTCATTGGAAAAGACAAATAACAACACCTACTAATAATTATTAGACGTAGGCAAGTCACTTTATTCCTTTAAGATTTGCTAATATGTAAAACAATAGACACCCACAGAATCATGGTGTCAAACTCAAATAGAGAAAACCATCTCTTAATATTACCTGTGCTGCATTGTACTTTTAGTTTTTTAAATGTTTCCCAATTACACTTTAATCTGGTTCCTGGTTCCAGACCTTTGTGGGTGGTGAGTTTAACATTTCTGCATTAGAAGATTCTTTTCATCTCTGAATTTCTGAGATTCACCGATTTCAACAGTGCTGTTACAGAACACTGTACCTCACAACTAGGGTGAGGTACAAAGTTTCTATTAAAATAGTTCTTTTAAGTAATTTCTCATCCTCACTGCAATCAGATATTTCCTTCTATCAGCCTCTTGAAACAAGATAGTGGTCTAACATTCAAAGGCTCCTTCTTTTCGGGATTTTACTGTACTCTCCTTGATTCTATTCATTTTCTAGGTGCTGGAGATTTTAGACCATTGATAAATTTTAAAATGCCTCACAATCCTGAAGCCAATAACTAAGACATATTGATCCATCAAGTCAGCATTATCTTGGCTCTCCTCCCATACAGAAATATGATCATTACTTTATGATTAAAGAATATAACCTTCAAAGATTAATATAATTCATTTACTCCAAAGGTACACAAGAATTCTTTCTTCCTTATCACTCTTGGACTAATTAAAACGAAATCATTCTGTAAATAATTACTAAAGAATTTGATAATCCATGCCTGAGACTTTGTAAATATTTTAAGGTGCACAACTAACTTTATACCTCAAATTATAATTTGCCAAATGATAACAAAGTTACTTAAATTCAATCATGACTAATACTGTGAGAGAAAAAATCCTCATTTCTTAAACTGAATATGAGAATCTTTGAAAATTGTTCAGAACTTTTCTGCTGGAAAGAGACAGAATTAAATACATAAGAAAACTCTTCCTTATCTGGGAATGCTTATTGATTCTCACCACAAAATAAATATATTTCTTCCAATCTTGGCTTACATTACAAAAAACACAGGCAAACATTTTAAATAGAGAAATAAAAAATATATATATGTAAACAGTAAATTAGTAATTACTATTAGTCACTAATAATTTCAATTTTTGAAAACCAATTTGTAAATTATTATTTTCTGTAATTTTAATATAAAAGATAATTCTAATAATTCATTTGAACTCAGTACATATTCATTAAAAATCTGGAAAATGTTGCTAATTACTTTATCTCATCATTAAATGTTATCAGTTTAACATATACAAACCTAAATCATGCTTTGGAATAAATTTTAAATGGTCAAAGTGTTTCAGTAAATGCACACAATTTAATTATATACACATTTGTATATGTGTTCTTAACCTTGCATTTGAGAGTACAACAATTTGCCTCATCAGATGATGTGGGAAGGAAGGATGGTTAATTAACAACTTCATATTTATACAGGCTATTCCTCTGGTACCTTAGCATTCTTTCTTTCAGGACAATCATTTCTGCTCTATCATTTGTCAGAAAAGCTATAGTATCAAGAAAGAAACAAAATGAATTTTGGTTCTCTAGAGTTTACTATTGGGGTTTAATAATTAAAATAGCAACATAGAGACCTGTGGTCTTTGTAGGAAAATGGCCATTTTGATCCCAGCTGGCTGTGTATAAAACAACAAAGATGTTTACAAACAGTACAATGAATAGGCAAGATATCAAAACATTAAAAACTGATCTAGTGTTAAATTAGTTTTTTATAAAATTACAAATTGCAAAAAGATCTCCAAATAGTATGTCTGGTGATCTTAAAAGGATAGTGTACACCTATAGCAAAAGGTTTTTAAACAATTAAGATCCCAGAGAACAAAACTGTATACTTCAAAGAACCCCAATTCTTTGAGTCATATATAGAAACAATAGCATCTACATAGTCATGGATGGATTCTCTTCTTGGAAAAGAGGTCATAAGTCAAAATCATGTAAGTCAAATTGATTTTCCAAATAGAAACAATGGTATGATAGAGGATATGTTCATGACCAACAGCTTGCTGCCAAATTTTTTCTAGAAATAATCAGGGTTTTTATCAAGAATAAATGCTAAGGGGGCAGCTAGGTGGCGCAGTGGATAGAGCACCGGCCCTGGAGTCAGGAGTACCTGAGTTCAAATCCGGCCTCAGACACTTAACACTTACTAGCTGTGTGACCTTGGGCAAGTCACTTAACCCTCATTACCCCGGCCCCCCCCCCCCCAAAAAAAAAGAAAAAAGAAAAAATGACAGGCCTAAATAACCACACATCCTAAAGCATTACTCCGAAAACACATTTGGCGATGAAACATTTTTGTGCTGGAAATACAGTGACTACATGCACAGATATGGTCCAGGAGAGCTCAAATTTTTCTTAAATAAGGAAGAGTCAAAGAAATTTTGGAATAAAGGAGAATTAAATCAATTCACACATTGAAAACTTGTTCCATATAAGAAATATTTTTGATACATGTGATTTCATATTTAAATTTTCATGGGGGAAATATTGCTAGCATATAAATTTTCTTCTAAGACAAGTCATGTAAAACACCCAAATTCAACAGATTATAGTTTAAGAACCACTGTTCTAAAAAGTATATATTGTGATTCACACATAAAGGGTGATACCATAAACAAATTAAGAGAGGATGGAATAGTTTATCTGTCAGATTTATGGACAGAGGAAGAATTTAGGAACAAAGAAGATATAGAGAGCATTACAAAATATAAAATAGATAATCGTGATTATATAAAATGTAAAAGCTTTTGCACAAACAAAACCAATGTAACCAAAATTATAAGGAAAGCAGAAAACTGGGAAAGAATTTTTACAAGAAGTATCACTGAGAAAGGTCTCATTTCTCTCTCTTTTTTTTTTTCTTCTTTTTTGGGCAGGGCAATGAAGGTTAAGTGACTTGCTCAGGGTCACACAGCTAGTAAGTGTCAAGTGTCTGATACAGGTTTGAACTCAGGTCCTCCTGAATCCAGGGTTGGTGCTTTCTCCACTGCGCCACCTAGCTGCCCCCAAAAGATCTCATTTCTCAAATATATAGAGAACGGAGTCAAATTTATAAAAACACAAGTCATTCCCCGATGAATAAATGGTCTAAAGATATAAACTGGCAGTTTTCAGCCAGAGAAATTAAAACTATCTATAGTGACATGAGAAAATGCCCTAAATCACTATTGATTAGAGAAATGCAAATTAAAACTACTTTAAGGTACCACCTCACAGTTATCAGATGGGCCTGGAGTCAGGAAGACCTGAGTTCAGATCTAGGCTTTAACGCTTATTGGCTGTGCGACCCTGGGCAGGTTACTTCATCTCTGCCTTAGTTTCCTCATCTGTAAAATGGGGATAATAATAGCACCTACCTCCTAGGGTTGCTGTGAGGATCAAATGAGATAACATTAGTAAAGTGCTTGTTACACCGCAGGAGTTATATGAATGCCATCTTATTATTATTATTACAGTCATTATGACCATTAGTTTAATTATTAGTGATCTGAAGAATTTTGTCATGTCCGATATTTTGTTATTCTTATCGAGAATCACTTATCCATGTTCTTTGACCACTCACAAATTAGAAATGGCTTTTCATCTTAAATATTTTTATTAGTTCCCTATATATATTTTTATTTCAGACCCCTATTTAATTTGCTATAAAGATTTTTTTACCATTTGACTTCATCCTTTATGATCCTATTTGTTCATGCAAAAATCTTCCAATATCAGGTTACAATTTTAAAATCATATTAGAAGGGACAGCTAGGTGGCGAAGTGGATAAAGCACCTGCCCTGGATTCAGGAGAACCTGAGTTTAAACCCAGCCTCAGACACTTGACACTTATTATCTGTGTGACCCTGGGCAAGTCACTTAACCTTCATGCCCCACTTAAAAAAAAATTATATTAGAAATAATCACTGAATTAAATAAACTTCTAAAGTAGTTCATTGGGATTTTTTCATACAGAAAAATTAAACTTAGGGATTTCTTACAAGCAACCTTTAACTGAGAATTATTTTTACATTTATATTTTAACTCCTATTACCACATGAATATGGTGACCTGCATTAAATACTCTGGTAAGAGTATATTGGGGAAGCTAGGTGGCGCAGTGGATAAAGCACTGGCCTTGGATTCAGGAGGGGACCTGAGTTCAAATCTGGCCTTAGACACTTGACACTCACTAGCTGTGTGACCCTGGGCAAGTCACTTAACTCTCATTGCCCTACAAAAAAGAAAAGAAAAAAAAAAGAGTATACTGGAGCATACGAACAACAAAGATTGGCCACAAATACTAACTGCAGTCATATGATGACTTTTTCTTTCTCTCTCTAATGGCATAGAAACCAAATTTAATTTAATTCAACCAATATTGAATAACAGTAGGTACTACTGACATGTCACTATGCTGGGCAATGGGAATCTAGAGACAAAAATGAAAAACCTTCAAGGAATCTCATTCAGAGATTTCAATGAATAATCCAATGGTCAAATTTGGAGGAAACTACAAAATTAAGAATCAGTGAGTAACAGTAAGAAAATGTACAAATTGAAATAAAAGACACATTTCTGCATGAGGGTATCATAAATAGAAATATAATCAATCCCTTTATTACTCCCTTAACTTCCCAAAAGGAAAATATTCTCTCATAATGGGAGATTCCCCCAAAATACAATTTTAAAGTGCGTTTGTATTTTTACTTTAAAACTTCTTTTCATTTTTCATTCAAGTTTTCATTGGTGTAAGTTGTTACTCCACCAACACAGATTACTATTCCTCCACATTGCTCATCCTAGTGAATGTCTCATTAATATCACATGACTATTACATCTCTACCGCTGGTTGCTCTGTGCTAGTATTTCTCAAATCAAAGTATACTATGAACAGATAAAAATGCCTAACTTCTTTACTTTGGCTTCTTCCCTCTCTTCCTTCTATAGTCTTTAGGGGAGAAATAACTTTAGCCACTCAGGTGCCAGGAAGCAGAAGCTCCAGGATTCACAATTACACATTGTTTTTAAGGTTTTTAATGTTCTTTAGCAGTATGCAAACTAATAAAAATTTAGGGTAGAACAATGGGAAATGCTGGTTGGTATTATCGCCTCTATGGAAGTCATTTTTGGCCACATGCTACTGCTTCCCTATACCCACTCTGTTTTTCCACTACCTTCTGAGCGCCATTTTATTTTCCTGAAATTTCTGTATGCCAGAGCTCATACCAGTATAATGTGGTGATACTGAGATTAGCTTTTGCATCAGTAAGCAGTTTGGGATTGCTTAAAACACTGCTATCTGTTAAAAATAAAGGCAAACTAGCTGAATCTACTTCTGCTCTAATAATGTCAAACATTTTTTTGACCAAAGGGCACACTGACATGTCCAGTAAGAAAAGGGAATGATAAATTTTTCAATTTATCATTGTAAACCCATCTCAGGAAAGATTCTATAAAATCAAAAATTATATTACCATATATTTATATATTAAAAAAATCTGGACCCTAGATTAAGAACCTCTGGTGTAGAAATGGCTTTAAATGGAGAGGGTAATGAATTTGGAGTCAAAAGATCAAGATTCTAGTCCGGCTCACCCACTTACCAGGTGGCACAAATTTAGGCAAATCACCCCACCTCTTGGATTCTCACTTTCTGGTCAGCAACTTGGAAATTATCTTGTATAACTTCCTACATAAGGTTCTTGTGAGAATCCAATGAGATACACATGTGGAAAGCACACTGTAAACAGGAAAGCATTACACAGTATTTGATTTGGTACCACAAGTATTATTATAACCTGGTTGACTGTGTCAGTATATCAAATTTCCAGATGGTCCTCATTAGGTTCCTGATACTCTAAATGTAAAAGCAAAATGACTAATTGGGGGAAATGGTCCTCAAAAAAACTCAAAAGTAGCATCAAATTTAGCACAGATAACCGTATGCTGGTACACTTAGACACAACATCCTACCAACAAGGGATGCAGAATGACTAGCTGGGGGTCAAGTACAAAAGGAAAAGGCCTTTAAGTTCTTTCCTGCCACCCCAACTTGTGAGGTTAGTCATCAATCACACAAGTCATGAAAAGAGCAAGGATATTGTTATGATGAATTAAAAGAAATATTACTCACAACCATAGGTAAATAACCCTTCTTCACATAATTGCTTTCATCTCTGGGATATGCCTGTCCAAGAAAATTTAACATTACCCACATAACTTATCTTATAGGGGCTTATTAGCTTTTTGCTAGAACATGCATATGTATATTTTCTTGAGAAAAATTATAAGATTAAAAAAATCCCCCAATTATGGATTTCTTCACTTCAAAATTTCTAAATAGGGGCTAGCTAGGTGGCACAGTGGATAAAGCATTGGCCCTGGATTCAGGAGAATCTGAGTTCAAATATGACCTAAAACACTTGGCACTTACTAGCTGTGTGACCCGGGACAAGTCAATTAACCCTCACTACCCCACAAAAAAACCCAATCCCCCCCAAAACCAATATGTCTAAATAAGCAGCCAAATAATGAGGTACGAAAGTAACTTCTTTGACTCCTATATAACCCTTAAGTGAATACGCTTCCTACAAATAAAAATACAAGTAAAAAATAAATGCCTATCATATTTCAGCTCTATGTTAGCATATAAAAGGAGGAATAATCTACAGGGTCCACTCGATTTGATTAAAACAATACTTTTTGCAGGGGCAGCTAGATGGCACAGTGGATGAAGCACTGGCCCTGGAGTCAGGTGTATCTGACAATACTTTTTGCAAATACAAATTCTGAATCTAAAATTGTACCAACCATGAACTGATAGCCATTGTAGAGCACCATCACAGACTCTCAATATCATTTCATTTTCCACATGATTCATTCTTAACAACACTACTGTAGGAAAGAGACAACATAAGCTAAAATTGTGTCCTAGTTCTATGTTTTATTTTGTTCTGTTTTTGTTTTTGGTGAGCCAATTGGGGTTAAGTGACTTGCCCAAGGTCACACGGCTAGTAAGTATCAAATGTCTGAGGCCAGATTTGAACTCAGGTCCTCCTGAATCCAGGGCTGGTGCTCTATCCACTGCGCCACCTAGCTGCCCCACTTATTTCTATCATTGACCAAAAAAGTGATTTGGAGCTGCTCAGATCTCTCATTCTAATCTTAGGATGGCTGAAAATTGGGTAGCAAATAGACACAGTAGCTGCTGAACTGGACAAAAGTACAGAACAACAAGCTACTATGGGCCACTAACCTGGGGATACATATTCATCAGGTAACTGTGTACTTCAACAGGCCCTAAGTTCAGACCTCTGCTACCCCGTGGACTGAGTAATCCATATTCTAAGGCATTACGTTTTAGCTTTTATTTTGAGCAGTGGTTCTCTCCAGAAATGGCCTGCCACTGTTTTTTGATGATTACAATGTAAAAGCATCTATACATTATTTTTAAAATTAAATTTCCTTACATTTCCTACTAATGCAATTAAAGTCAATATCATTCTCATGAAATGAACTGAAGTTTGCTTTGGGTTTTTTTGTAAGTAAAACACACAGAGGAATGGATAGCCCTAGAAGCCTTTTGCCACCAAGAAATTACATTGAGAAGTTTGATGACCAAATTAGAAGGAAAAATTTTCCTAATTAAGAATACCCTGTTTAGTCTATGGAGATGAACTGTTTCTATTTTATGCCATTAAGTCTTTCAAGACCAAAACGAACTATTTCTAACACTACCAAAATCAAAATATTAAAGTCACTTTTAACTTTTAAAAAATTCTGGTTATATATACAACAACTATGCATGCTGTCTTTCTTTTATCAATAGAATCTGGTCTACTGTATGTAAAGAGATGTCTGATGGCTAAAACAGTTATCTGTGTTTAATCATCATATGTATGTATATGCAGGTCATTGAATTATATTTATCAGAAAATCCGATTCTTTGAGATTTAACTCAATGTTTCCCATTTACCTATCCTAAATTTGGAGAACAAAAACTGTCACTTCATTATCTTTGTAGATGATACTCCTTTTCTCTAACACCTCTCAATGCTCTGGGGCAGTACACTAAACATGACACCTCTATTCTCTTACAGCTTAACAAGATAAGGAAAAGACTTCCTCCACTTTGCCATATCCAAGGGCAACAACAATACAACCACTAAGTGAAATCAACTTTTCAGGAAAAATTCAACCTGTGAAAAATATATCTACAAAAATCAATCACGGATATCCAATAAATTAAAAACCATTTTCAGTAGAGCTATCTAGCAGATCAGGATGGATTATGCAGACATTCTTGGTTTCATTTTAAAGAATGAGCACATTCTGTAGCCAGGAGCCACTGAAGCAGTATTATATAATGGTAAGGATAACTTAATAGCATGTTCCAAATAAAATCAATTTCAGAATGAATTAAGTACCTAAAGAAAGAAAAGAGGTGATAGGGGAGAAGGGAAATGCCTCTGTACTCTCAGCTAATAAACCTGGCTCAACTTCTGTACTACTGAATCAAGTACAGATGGATTTTGTGTGTGTGTGTGTGTGTGTGTGTGTGTGTGTGTGTGTGTGTTTCTATAGTGCACCACGTCTTTGAAAAGAGGAATGTCTTGCTATGGAGATGAAATTGCATAAATCATTTAAAGTGCTAGCCATGGGACAGAAGGGTTGGAAGGAGGGACCAGCTCTGTGATCTCATTGGTAAACTCCCAGTAAGGAAACTCTTGACCAACGCAGCTCTGTACCTGCTCTGCAGCTCATTGAGAGGTCAAGTATCTTGTTCATCTTTAGACAGCCAAACCTTGAGAGCCCTGACTTGCAGGCCATTTCTCTATCCAGTAGGGTCACCTGCCTCTGCCTGACTCATAAACGTACTCAGGATAAAGAGTCTGGACTGCACCATACAATGTCAGACCTGATTTCAGAAGCAGAGTCACAGGTCCTTGAAGGAGGCCAAACATTCTAACTGTATCCTGAACAAAAACTGTGTCAATATAGCCTTTGCTGGAAGCAGAACACAAGGGACCTGGCTTTGTCCCTCCGTTCAAAAATTATCTGTGCAATGACTCATCAGAAATAATTTCATAAGTAAAAGAACCTTTGTCCATGGAGATTTTCTTCAGAGACAGACAGGATTTCTAGGGTTTGGTGTCAAATAGAATCTATGAGGAACTGAAATCACAGGTTTTCCTCTAGCCAAATCCACCCCCAAGTCTCACAGTTATAGTATGCAGTTCATATATTTGATAGAAGGTTTTTCAGTAAATATATAAATTGTCCATTTTCGATAATAGCTTTTAGAAAAAAGAATCACATATTTAATCTGGCTTTATGGCACCTAAACATACGAAGGACACGTGAGCTCTTAATAAACACTTGACAATACATTTGCATTAAAAGTGAGCTGAAAATTGAATCTTCACCCCACATAAGAAATAGTTCACATTATACCTTATTATTTTAGCAGCACCATGTGTGCTGCAACAGTTAAGGGTCTGTCAGTGTTTCCATTATAAACTCCGGTTTTCAGGGGTTTGTATCTTGGCCTATAAAAATAGATTCTGGTCTGTAACTTGGCATATAATGTACTGGTATCAGCCCAAGAGAACATTTTTTGTTCCAAAGATTAAAATAAAAATCTGTTTAGTAGTTTTAAGTTAAATGAGTGTCAAAAAAAAATTAAGTCAGGAGTTTAAAATGCTTTTTTAAAACCCCAATGGTTACAAGTTTATCTAATACTTCATTTTATAACTTCAAGTAATTAGAATATAAGATGAGCCAATGATCTTCCAGTAACATCCTACTCTAATTCTTATCATGGTGCATTGGTGACCATAATCAGGCTGATGGAACCTAAATTCTTTTGGGGTCCTAACCAAATTGGAAAGGATTTTTTAGTAGATGCCCAACTACAAATGATGTTATTTGTCATCCCAGGCCTGAAGCACCTTAGTTAAAAATAACGTCATTGGAAAACTGGTCACCAGGTGATATATTTTTTGGATACTTCCAACTGATGAAGATCCACATTACTGGAGGGAGTACAAACATAAAACCAACATTTAAAATGAATCCATAAATAAAGATCTGTTACATATTAGACATTATAACTTATCAGATATCATTAATAAATGCTTGAGACAAGACAACACACTCCGTAGAGAACCAGTATCCAAATCAGGAAAACAAGGGTTCATGTACCACCTTTGACACATGATACCTAGGTGACCCTGGGAAAGTCACTGACATATCAGTGCCCTAGACAGCTCTCTTGAGACTTAAGAGGCACAGCAGTCACACAATCACAATGCTAAGAGAGAGTTGCCTCGTCAAGAGTTCTCCAAACCAACACAACAGGTTTGGACCAAACAAATGCCAATGATACTTAAAATTTAAAAGGTGAGACTATTCAAAACATAATAACTTAACATTTATCATAAATTTTCATTAGCAAATAGGATACTGTTATAACCATAAAAAACAAAGAAATTACTGGAATGAAATAATAAAGTGTAAGAGATACTTCTAAGAGTAGGAAAAACCTACCACCACTGCAAGCAAACAATGAATGATTAAAAATAGTGATATTTCACTGGTAATTTAATATGTAAGTATCGATCATCAATGTCTTTGATTTACAAAATTCAGTGTTTCTTAATGGCTCATCTTTAAAAAAAAAAAAAGTCATGGGGGGGCAGCTAGGTGGTGCAGTGCATAAAGCACCGGCCCTGGAGGACCTGAGTTCAAATCCTGCCTCAGACACTTGACACTTACTAGCTGTGTGACCCTGGGCAAGTCACTTAACCTCAATTGCCTCACCAAAAAAAAAAAAAAAAGGCATGAGTTAAGTAATTAAAGGATTTTTTTGCCTTTGGATAACACAGGTACATAATATTGATAGAATATAAATTCTGGTACCTTATGTTTTTCAAACTGAAACTAGTGAAAATGAAATTGACCATCAAATCAATTCCTAGTCAAAGCACACAATTTCAAAGAGACTATTTTCAATGCCATAAGTGCATGAGAAAGAGGTTGCCACCGCTGATACAGAGGCATATTTGGAGAGAGGAAGTCCTCAATCCAATAAACACTTATTGATGAATAAGCATGGCTGGGTGACCGTGGCAAAGTCCCTTGAAGATGACTCTTCTCCTAAGTGATGGAAAGAATGAAATATGTTTATTTCAACAGCATTTCATGATTTAGAGTAAATGTGTTTCTATTAGTTTAATTTTATATTTATTCCAACCTGAAAGATGACATAACTACCTTGTAAAATGACTGCTGATTAACAAGCTCTACTTGACAGGGGGCACACGGGGCTACTGAAGGAGCATTTGGTTGCAGACCAGATAATCAGGTTAAGTGAAGTGAAATGATGAAGGAACAGGGAAGACTGGTGGAAACTCTTCATTCCAAAACAATCTTCAGAAAGGGAAGAGTTTTCAAGCCATGCTTTATTAGAAAACTGAAGTAAATGGGAAACAGCAAATGTTTCTTTATCACTTAATTTTATAGGCTTGGCTTCTAAGTAGGGATCATGAACCTCTAAACAAAAAAAACATGAAAAGTGAAAAGGTAGCCAAGTTATCTCAAGCATCTGGGGAGTCATTTTCAACTTCTGATGCAAGAATTCCAAAGCTGTTTGTTAGGAAAACACAATTGTCTAAATACAGAGAGAAGTTAAGAATAGAAAGTTATGAATGCCAATCAGAAATCAATGTTTCCTCATTTAAATCACCATTGTCAGACTCCAAGAATTTATGGAGGGTAAAGAAAAATGAAACATAAGCACCTGAAGCTCATAAAGTTATACTTAGATACATCCTATGGATGTAGAACATCAATTTTAGAGTACCTTCAAAACCAGTACGCACAGTACATTACAATATATTTTATGCATAAAGATATTATTGGCATCTTTGTCTTAACATTATACCTGAAGATAATAATATTAAAAACCATATGATAATGAATAATATAACCAAATCACGTAACCAAAAGTGCATGAATGATTGCTCCATTTACAAATAAAATATTCTATCAGAAAATGGGCTTCCAGTTTTTTTAGCACAATCTGTACAAAAAAAAGATATGAAGCTTGTATTAAGAAACCTCACTCTTCTGATTGGAGGCCAGTGCACTAAATTCCTCCCAAAGCACTCCTTTGGTAAGGATGGCAAATGATAACTCTATTTTTCATCTGCAGCACTGCTTAGCTTGAACTCTGCAGAACAATATGCCCCTGTGCTGGGTACTCCCTGGGACACCCTCACCCCTTTCAGCTTCTTTTTGTGGGTCTTTCCCCATTAGCTTGTAGTAAAGATACAACTATACATTTTTATAAACATTTAAAATAAAATTTGCTCTCTGAATCCCACCAAAGAGCCATAAATCTACTGTACACATTAATTATTCAAAAGGATCTGTTTGGTGATACCAAAGGTAAATTAGAAAAGGAAGAAATGGTCTAGTTGTCATTTCTATTGGGGGGGGGGAATTTTTTTGACCAAAGGTGGGATAAAGAACATTATGAAATGCAGAGTGGATCATTTTGACTACATTAAATTAAAAAATTTCTGCACAAACAAAACCAATGCAACCAAGATTAGAGGGAAAGAAGAAAGTTGGGAAACAAGTTTTACAGCCAGTGTTTCCGATAAAGGCCTCATTTCTAAAATTATATAGAGAACTCGATCAAATTTATAAGAATATAAGAACACAAGTCATTCTCCAATTGAGAAGTGTTCAAAGGATATGAATAGGTAGTTTTCAAACGAAGAAATTAAAACCATCTACAATCATATGAAAAAATGTTCTCAATCACTAGTGATTAGAAAAATGCAAATTAAAATTGCTCTGGGGTCCCACCTCACCCTATCAAATTGACTAATATGACAAAAGAAAATGATAAATGTTGAAGAAGTTCTGGAAAAAAATGGAACACTAATTCATTGTTAGTGGAATTGTGAACTGACCCAACTATTCTGGAGAGCAATTTGGAGACATGCCCAAAAAGACTATAAAACTGTGCATACCCTTTGAGCCAGCAATACCACTGCTAGGTTTATATCCCAAAGAGATCATAGAAAAGGAAAAAGGACCCACATGTACAAAAATATTTATAGCTGCTCTTTTTGTAGTGGCAAAGAATTAGAAATTGAAGGGATGTCCATCAATTGGGGAATGGTTAAACAAGTTTTATTATATGAATTTAATGGAACACAATTGTGCTGTAAGAAATAATGAGCAGGGAGCAGCTAGGTGGCACAGTGGATAGAGCACCGGCCCTGGAGTCAGGAGTACCTGAGTTCAAATCCGGCCTCAGACACTTAACACTTACTAGCTGTGTGACCCTGGGCAAGTCACTTAACCCCAATTGCCTCACTAAAAAAAACAAACAAAAAACCAAACAAAAAAAAAGAAATAATGAGCAGGCAGATTTCAGAAAAACCTGGAAAGATTTACATGAATTGATGCTGACTGAAATGAGCAGAACCAAGAGAATATTGTACATGGTATCAACAACACTGTGTGATGAGATCAACTGTGGCAGACTTAGCTCTTCTCAGTAATACAATGATCCAAGACAATGCCAAATGATTCATGATGGAAAATGTTCTCCACATCCAGAAAAAGAATGATGGAGTCTGAATGCAAATTGAAGCATACTATTTTCACTTTTGTTATTTTGTATATTTATTCTTTCTTGTGTTTTTCCCCCTTTTGTTCTGATTCTTCTCTCACAACAGACCAATGTGGAAATATGTTTAACATGATTGTAATGTATAACCTCTATCAGATTGTTTGCTGGCTTTGGGAGGGGAAAGGGAAGGAGAAAAATTTGGAACTCAAAATCTTGCAAAAATTAATGTTGAAAACTATCTTTACATGTAATTGAAAAAGTACAATAAAATGTTATTTAAAAAACAAACAACAAAGGGCCCTTTTTTACAGAAAAAACACAACTCTACTGCATCATAAATTTAAACAAAGTCATGTTAGGTAAAATACAAACTGTCAATTAAATATATGATAGCATTCCAATGTGCTTTTGTGATTATTTCAAAGTTCAAATTGAAGTCTAATTGTACTCTATAAATTACCATGTAATAAGGAATTCTCAAAAAGACCCCTACAGTTCCTGTCTTTCACCATTAGGCAAGTCCACATGTAACAGAAGGTGAATTCAGTCTAATTCAACCAACAGATCTTAAGTGTTACATACAGTAATAATATTACCAAGAGTTCCTGTCCATGAGCTCCCACAAGGACAAAATGTAAAACAGAAAGATTAACTGTATGAAAACTGAAATATAAACTATATTAGGAAAGGTCAAAAGACCATGAAGCCAAGTGGTAAGAAGCTAAAACGGAGGGACAAGTTGTACTTACATTCACAGCCATGACATCTTTCCTGCCCGCAGTATTTCAGTCTTCTCCATGCACCCCATGGTCCATGTCCACTGGCCTTTCTCCAGTTCCTCCCATTTCTAGGCTTTGTCCTGACTATCTCCGATGCCCAGAGTGCTCTGACCCTCTGACTCTGCTGCCTCTTAGTTTCCTGGGCTTTGGAGTCAGCACAAATTTCAAAGGCCTTCTGCTGAAGGACCTCCCACAGCAGCTAGTACTTGCTCTCTGGGTGGTGATGTGTATACCCACTACACCTAGTTATCTGCATGTTGTCTGACCCCTTAGAATGGAAGGTCCTCAATGGTCAGGACCATGTGTTTGACTTTCTTAGGATGTCCATATATAAAGCATGTAGTATATGCTTACTACATTCTTGTTGACTGATGAACTCTTCTATTTCTCATTTGGTGAAGAAAAAGCCACACATACTTGAACTTAAGTCTAATAATAATTTCCATAAGGTTCAAAGAGGTGAGATGCTTCACAAGATATCTGACTAATGGTGTGTTAGTTCTCATAGAGATAAAACTGGAAATTACTTACATTGTGTTGCTAATTGTTTTTTCTAAAAGATATAAACTCACTTGGAGAGAAAATGGAGAAAGAGCAAAGACTCTAGAACAGAGCATAAAAACCACAATTATTCAATTAAATTAGTAAAACCTCAAAGTTCTTTGATTAGGCAAAAAGATAAAACTAAAATTAGCCTAAGTTCATGTATGACAACTTTCAAAATTAGTGACATCTAAATAAATATAGTTGCACTCCTATCTACCAAATAGCTGTGTGGTAAGTTCTATTAGAAATGGATCCTAATTATTATTTCCATTGAACAATGCAGCAAACCTTACTTTTCTATTCTACATTAGCTTACTGTAAGCTCCTTGAAGACTGAGATTTTCTATTATTATTAATTTATTTATTTATTTTTGCAGGGCAATGAGGGTTAAGTGACATGCCCAGGGTCACCCAGCCAGTAAATGTCAAGTGTCTGAGGTCAGATTTGAACTCAGGTCCTCCTGAATCCAAGGTTGGTGCTTTATCCACTGTACCACCTAGCTGCTGCCTGAGATTTTCATTTTTGCAGCACACAATAAGCACTTAAACAATGCTTGTTGGTTCACGGATAATGGACTTAGTCCAGATTCATGTAAAAAGCCTAACTCTTCATTTTTGGTGCTTCAACTCTTCAACTCATGAATGTTCTTTTGTGCAAATAATCATCCATCCCTTTCACCTTCTGAAAGCAGGGGGAACATGAATCACGTGTGCTAAAAGTTTAAAAGGTTGTCAGCAGGACCGCATGTCACCTGTGCTGTCTGTGTTCCTTTCTCCTCCCCCTCCACAGTACTGAAGCTCCACAATTTATGAATGGCACCCGTCCTTAATATCATACGCTGATCTAATGATCGAATAATTTCACACTTCCAAAAATTATTTTAAAGGCACAGAAAAATGTCTTGGACAGTTTATACATATTTGCTAATGTAACTCTTTCTGCGAGGTCCCAGAGAAAACATCTATTAGTTCTACAATTAAATGATTCAGCAACCATCCCCACTATCTTTGCCTTTTAACAGTTCCAATCAGTAGCAGATCTAGGTGTAATCAACAGCAGCAGGGGGCTTTAGGAAGCAAAACAAAACAAAAACAGTAGGAATCTCTTACTAGAATACAGTAATTGATACAAGGCAAGAAGACGGTATATTTTAATGCAAGTTCGTCCAAGATGTTTAAGGGATTCGATTTCCAATAAGTGCTATAATTATCTGCAGCAACGACTATCATTTTAAAAAACAGAAACCCACATTCTTTATATGACTGATTAGATTAAAATGAAAGGAGACTTTTTGAAGACTCATCATTATCTCTTATCTCTACCTTCTCTTTCATATCCAACATCCTTTTAGCCAAGAAATTTACATTCATTTTTGCTTCCTCCCCATACCACAAGCATCACTGTGAGAGCCAGAGAGGGGTCTGTCCTGAGCAAGGTGAGATGCTGTGTTCTTTTATTTAAGAAATACTGCAGACTGCTGCCAGGTATGTTGGGTATCAAGCCTACATACAAGGCAAGGACCCCAGGCATCACATAAAATATGTTGGGATGATCCTCCCTCTCCATGCCACCAGTTTCTTACTTTCCCCATATATTCCCTAGAGTACACAGAGGTAGTTAAATGATAAATCTGTGCCACTTAACAGTACATAGGTATTGCGGTGATTTATGTACATGAAAAATCAAAAGCCAATGGTAGCGTGACGTGAAGACTACCAATGTGAACTACACAAAATTCAGACATGGAAATGTTACCATAGTAACCACCTGCTCATATTGCACATGACTATAGCTGGTATCTTGTTATGATTCTATAGTTGTTTATTTCAACATGTATGATAAAACACCAAAAAAGCCTCTAACTTTTTCATTTTCTGGTTTAATTTTGGGGAAGGAGGAAGTTTGAGTTTAAAACCTTAGCCACATTTTTGTTAGGTTCTTTAGGCTTTTTCAGACTATAAAAAATAACATTTTTCTTGCAAAAATTCAAAACATCAAGCTATAGATCTGTTTGTATGATAACACATTATAGTTCAAATCCATGATGCTTCATACTATAATGGGAAATAAAGAATTAACATATATGTAATATAAAAATACTTTGAGGATAAGTCTGAATGTGTTGAGAGACAGTTACTAATATATCTCACGTAACACATTCAAACTTAAATCAAAAATATTCTCAACAGACAGTTAGATGCATATGTTCTTACTTCATCTAGCCCTGTAGCTAGATAGAAGGAAAGAGAAAATTGATCCGATTTTCCCTTGGAAGACACACAGAGA